>NC_056447.1:50063164-50363164 GCF_018296145.1 Oncorhynchus tshawytscha | reverse complement strand
ACCTTGTCTTTCTGTCTGTGTTTCAGTCCTCTTTGGCCTCTAGGGCCTGGGCTATAGTAAAGGTATTTATGCTGGTATAGAAAGGGCTTCATTAGAGATATTTTAAATGGATTATTTGCTCTGCGGGTGTCTGGGTGCAGTGTGTGTGTCTGCAGTGTGTGTGTGTGTGTGTGTGTTCACTCTGTGCCCGTCTCCCCCTTACCTTTGCTCTGGGGGGGTGTGGCGGTGCGATCTCGGAGGATGTTGATCTGGTGCACGGCGCCGTAGGGCTCAAACAGCTCCTTGAGCTCGGTTTCTGTCCAGGAGCGAGGTATCTGGCCAACAAACATCTTGATGGAGTCATGGTCAGGTGTTTCCAGGTTCTCAATGGAACCGTTCATCTTGCTGCCGTTGCTGTGGGGGAGAGGTGAGAGATTATTAGACTGTACCAGAACCTGAAACATACTTTTGGGTCCACCAGGCTGGTACAGTTGCCTGGCACTAAAGCAGTTAATTTGTGCTGCAGTATTAGCAGAACAATTGCTCCCTAGCGATAGTTTGTCACATCTGTACCATGTTTATTTTTTATTTTAAACCTGTTGTGACTCTAGGGGCAGTATTTTCATTTTTGGGGGAAAAACGTTCCCGTTTTAAATGGGATATTTTGTCAGGACAAGATGCTAGAATATGCATATATTGACAGCTTTGGATAGTGTTTTCTAACGTTTCCAAAACTGTAAAGATTTTGTCTGAGTATAACAGAACTGATGTTGCAGTCGAAAGCTTGAGAAATATCCAATCCGGAAGTGCCCCATATTTTGAAAGCGCTGCGTGCCAATGAGTCCCCATTGAGCTGTGAATGTGCTATGAACCAGCTTACACTTTCAACGTATTCCTCAAGGTGTCTACAGCATTGTGACGTAGTTTTACGCATTTATGTTGAAGAATACCCGTAGGGGGCTACATTGCGCAAGTGGTCACATGATGCTCCCGGAGATAATCTCACATAAAGTACAGAGGTAGCCATTAATTATTCCAATCGCTTCTACTGAGAAACCAATTGTGCCGGTGCATATATTATTGAATAGATATTTGAAAAACACCTTGAGGATTGATTCTAAACAACGTTTGCCATGTTTCTGTCGATATTATGGAGCTAATTTGGAATATTTTGTCAGCGTTGTCGTGACCGCAATTTCCGGTCGATTTCTCAGCCAAACGTGACGTACAAATGGAGCTATTTTGCCTACAAAAATAATATTTGGGAGAAAAATAAACTTTGGCTATCTACCCGGGAGTCTCATGAGTGAAAACATCCGAAGTTCAAAAGGTAAAAGTTTTAATTTGATTGCTTTTCTGATTTGTGACAAGGTTGCCTGCTGCTAGCAAGGCATAATGCTATGCTAGGCTATGATAAACTTACACAAATGCTTGTCTAGCTTTGGCTGTAAAGCATATTTTGAAAATCTGAGATGACAGGGTGATTAACAAAAGGCTAAGCTGTGTTCCAATATATTTCACTTGTGATTTTCATGAATAGGAAGATTTTTCTAGGAAGATTTATGTCCGTTGCGTTATGCTAATTAGTGTCAGATGACAACGGTCCTGCTCACGGGATGGGGTGTCACTAGAGGTTAACATACATTTTAGAGCACATAACTAACAAGTCTGGCTGACAGGAAATAAAAGTAGACGCTGATGAAAAATAATCACACATCCTCTTCAAAATGACTGGACAAGACCCATCGTTAATCATTGAATGTATGCTAACGTGTTAGTGTTTCTTGACGGGTCCCATTTTTCAGTCATTGGCTAATGACCGAGGTAGCCTAATTATTGGCCCCTCCCACCACTTGGAGTTGATTGGAAACTGGTGTATTAATTTGAGTGGCTAGTCACAAGGATGAAGTGGAGAGTGTGTGTTTAATATTGAGCTAATAGTTTGTACTTTTAATCCTTGTTTTAACCTTTAGCATTCTAGTCGGTTCCTAGATTCCTTTTACCATCCAATGAAATAGTACTTCAACTTGCACTGTTAAACAATTCAGCGAGACGGTAACACAAGCCACACAGACACACCACCCCCCTCCCCCCTCCGCTCTTCTCTCAGGGTGGGTCAGCGCCAACGCAAGGCAGCTCGATGGGCCCTGAGAGGAGATCAGCATTCTCAGGGTGATTAAGTTAAGGCTAGACTTGGGACTGATTAAGCTCAGGACTCTACACAGCACAGGAGCATACCTCACAGACCCCCAACTAGGACGCAGAGACCACGTTGTGAGCGTACCAGTATCACACAGTCCACTACAACACAGCAGAAGCCTCTCTCAGCACATGCCTCCACTGAGCTAGACTGGGAAGCTGAGGGGGCAGCATCTCACAATCTCTGACCATAGCCTTCCTGACTCAGCCAGGCTGGAAGAGGGCCAGGACTCTGGTCCTACATTTAGCTGGGAGGGAAGGGAGTTCATTGTGATTATGGCCCTACAGCAGGGTTCCCCAACTGGAGGCCCATGGCAAAAAAAAAAAAAAAAAAAATGGAAATCACCTCAAAGTGATTTAATTAAAGAAATCTGTTCAAGTATTCTCACGAGACAGGTTATCGTACACAAGATGGAAGCTAGATTTGAAATGACTGTTTCAGTCTTTCTAGGCTTCTTGCAGTCAAATTTGCAGCCCCCTCGCCGCTGACCATCCAGTTCAGAAAAACAATGAAAAATAAAATAAAAATGATCGGCCCGTGGCTGAATCTAGTTGATCCCTGCCCTACAGTCTCCTAGGTACAGGTAATGCCAACGAGAAGTTATTGTTCACTCACAGTAGAGCACACGTGAGCTTGAAGAAAACACGTGTGTGTGTGTGTCTGTGTGTGTGTGTGTGTGTGTGTGTGTCAGATGAGTGCCAGATGAGCAGAGGGACTCCTAGTGGATAGCAAGCTGGCGACACACACCGATTAATTCTAATGGGATAGTAAGCAGAGGGCCCGAGGAAAACAGGGTTAAGATGACTAGGCTAAAATTAAAATGATAGAGGGTAAGTATACAGACCTTTGGACACGAGCCATCCATCTCTTACACACAGAGCCCAAACGCTCGGCCGACACACCAAGGGACGACCTAAACGACATGCTTACTGACAAGTCCCTTAGCGACTCTTTCTTTGGAAATCCACCTCTTAGAAAACACCCAAATCCAACACTTGTTAACTAAATCACACTCATTTTAGGGTGGGAAAAATAGAGGCACAAACCATCCTACTGGAGTCAACTCATCCAAGCAGCTATACACAGCTACAAAAATATAATATATATATACATTTTTTTTAACACACGACTGGAATTGGAAGCATAAGAAGACGCTTTACAGTCCACAAAGTCATGGGGCGACTTCACTACACCCGCCACCCATCCCGACAGCTAGCTACACAGAATCTTCTGAGCAGGAAGGGCCCAGCACAGTAGGGTCAGTCAGCACAAATTGAAAGATAGCAGGCTGAAACACAGGAAGGACTGAACTTGTCCAAAAAAACTAAAAAATCATTTTGTATTTCCATACATAATGTTTTACCCTCTAAAAACAGAGTTCAGTAAGCAGAGGACTGTTGCCTGTAAACCATCACCATGTCACTCCTCAGGCATTGGTTGGGTTGGCGATGGAACAGGGAGTAACCTACTAGCGTTCCATAGACATAGAATTCTTAGAATGGACATACCCCCATTCCAAGTCAACCTACTATGATGGCAGGTTCCATTCTACAAATTATTTTTCTATGCCATCCCCAGCACAGCAGCAGGGGAAACAAGCGCATATTGTTCAGATGCTGGAGAGAACACTTCACAGCTACCCTCTACGATAACAATGGGCCTTCAGTGAGTCAGAAGGACGCTTTGTAATCCTCCCACTTAACGCTACGTCTAACTAAACCAGCGGGCATTGTGTCGTGTGACACCATTATCTAGTAACCAGACAGCTTGACGCCATTTTACCGAGTGACTTGCACTGTACATGTATGGGTTCAGAAGGCATTAGGAAAGTACTCAGACCCTTCGACATTGTTACGTTACTGCTTTATTCTAAAATGGATAAAACAATTCTCAGCAATCTACACATACCCTCTAATCATACCCCATAATGACAAAGCAAAAACAGGTTTAGACATTTTTGATAATGTATTAAAAAAAAATATTAATGACATACATCTTATTTACATACAATAACAGTGAAATGTTGACACCTGATTCCAGGGTTTCTTTATTTTTTTACAATGTTCTACATTGTAGAATAGTGAAGACATATGGAATCATGTAGTAACCCGACCTCAAACCAATTTTTTTATTTAACTAGACAAGTCAGTTAGATTTCCATTGGGATTTAAGTCTGGGCTTTGGCTGGGTCACTCAAAGGGACATCCAGATTCTAAATCTTTAGCCATTCCCAGGTTGCTTTGACTGTATTCTGGGGGTCATTGTCCTGCTGCAATGTAACTTCACCCTCATTCTTAGCTTGTTTGTGCTCTGCAGCAGGTTTGCATCAAGGATTTGCAGTTTATAGTTTCTGCTTTGACATGCACTGTCAACTGTGGGGACCTTTTATATAGATAGACAGAGGTACATTTCTAAATCATGTTCAAACTATTGAATTGGCAACAGGTGGACACCAATCAAATTGTATTGACATCAAGGATGATCAAAGGGAAATTGGATGCACCTGAGCACAATTTGGAGTGTCATAGCAGATAGTTGTGAATGCTTATGTCAATTAGATCTGCATTTAATTTCATATATTTGCTAAAAATTAAAAAAAAAAAAAAAAAGTTTACCCTTTATCATTATGGGGTATTGTGTGTAGATGAGTGAGAAGAAAAAAATACATTTGATCCATTTTGAAATCAGTCTAACAAAAACGTGGAATAAATCTAGCAGTATGAATACTTGAGGCACTGTAAATGCTAAGTGATATTTAAAAACATGGGTCTGTCCCCCATTCTGATTGTTTAATAATTCCTTGGAGGAAACTTCGTGATTAGTCACTTGAGGGCACTCTCCAAGTAAAGGGGGGAGAGAAGGTGATATTCAATTTTTTTTTTTTTTAACAGAAGTCTCCAAAGTATCCAATAGGAAGAAAAAAACCACGTGCCCTTTTAAGTTGCAAAGCGTTTCGCTACATATGTTGTACCCCAATGATTACGACCCAGACCAGGGAAAGACGTGAGGCCTGGCGGCCCTATGATGTGGCAGGTGACCTGTCCCAAAGACACCCGGGAACAGCTGACGCCTGGGCTCCAGAGGACTCCAAGGCCCAAGTCTGAAATTAGCATACCTGCTGTTGCTCTTCCCATAAAATAACATGATTTACCGGGACCATATGCCCGGCCGTTTGCTGGGGTCTGACCGCAGAAGCATGTCAGTTCCACTGCTGCTTCACCTTTCCTAGTAGCTCCCATTATAGCGAGACTGTCGCGGAGGCAGCACCAGTCACCAATATAAGGCTATATACCCTAGACTACATGTCAACCATCTTCTCAAAAAGGTGTCACCTGGCGTCGTTGGGTTCTGTATGAATCCTAAATTAAATGGAGCGTTAAAACCAACCAGTTTAACTTGAAATACAAGCCTAAGGCTTTTCCTAGGCTTGGTTGGGAATGTATGATCACTCGACTACCTTAAAAATTCAAAGAATTCTTTAAAATAAATTAAGTTTTAAAATTCATAGGTCCATCCACACCCTGTGATATCATGCAGCGTTGCTTCATGTTTTGGTTCAATTCATAGTTATGGTAAAGGGAGTTCGCATAAATAGCCATGTTAACAAGAGGCTCTCCTTCGTTGGGTTATAACTGATGCTCCCTTCCCTCAGGAGTCACTTGGCAGTAGGAGACAGCCTCGGACTGGTTAGATCACACAAGCAGAGCATGATGCACCACTTCTCACTCCAGCAAGGCACATGACAAGCGACACAGAAATAGCAGCAGTTGGTTTCTGGTGTGTGTGTGTGTGTGTGTGTGTGTGTGTGTGTGTGTGTGTCTTGCCCCAGCACTACAAGGCTGTAAACCACAACGATTACATTAAACAACGACACACAGGAAGGGCAGCCTGCACCTCGAGTCACTACAGCAAGGCGCAACACACACATTCTTCAGTCTGATATCTCGTCTGAATTCCATACAAGGTGCTGCAGACTGCTGAAAGGACTGTTGTCCTGGTCTATAATCAGTACATCGGTGCTCCGATGAGGGCCCCATTAAAGACGTTTTCCTCCCAGCATTAACTCCAATTCTGCCTCAATATGGCCTCATTTTCATTGTTGCATTTCCCCTGATGAAGAAAGATGTGTCCCATCAGGCTGTGACTAGAAGAGCCCCATGTTAACAGGCGGCGACTAGAGCCCCATGTTAACAGGCGGCGACTAGAGCCCCATGTTAAACAACAAGCAGCCATGGCCTGATGACAAGACCTACCCCATTAGCTTCTTAACCGGAGTGTCCCTGGTGACCGTGGTTATGGAATGAAATTAAAGAATGAATGGAATGAAATGAATAAGTGAGTGTCCCTGGGTGACTGTGATTAAGGCCGGAGGAGGGGATGCCAATTAAGAGTTGCGTCAGGGTGTGAATGGGTGCAGAGGTGTCACTAAAGTCCCTGGTTCGAAACCAAGCTGCATCACATGAGGAACATTCCTGGGAGTCCCATAGGGCGGCACACAATTGGCCCAGCATCGTCCGTTGTAAATAAGAATATTCTTAACAGACTTGCCTAGTTAAATAAACGTCACACACACCAAAAAGTTATTTTGTTGCCATTTACGCATGTCCCCATTACCAGTAAAACATAATCAAAACCCATTTCTTTCACTTACTGTGCTGTTTTGTTGTTTAGTCGTTTCATTCTAAACCAGGATTTCTATGGAACGGCGTTTGGGTCTTTGCGTATCAAAAAAAGATGCATGTATGCTATAATGCTGGTCAAGTTGTCTAGCGCACCTACAGTGCTGGTCATTAAAAAAAAAGCTGGCTAGCTCATGGATGCACACAATGTTCTTCCTCAAAAACATAGCAAAACAATATAAATCGGTTTCAGTAGCTATAGTTAGCTAGGTGTCGTCTAAAATACCCCTAATTTATAAGACCGTTCTTATTTGATTAATGGTGGTCGGACCCATCTATGTAAAGCTAGCCACAATAGCGGACTTGTGGTTAGCGTTCAAAATAAAAAAGTATGGCATAACACTATGTATTAATGTTTGCATCACTGTCAATGACATACTTTTATTTTGACGGTTAACCACAAAGTCCACTATTTTGGCTAGCTTCACAACCCGGTCCGGTCGAGCCTCAATAGCTAGCTGGCTGCTTATAACGTTAGCTTTGGGCAACAAGGTTAGCTGGCTAGCTATTTATATTCATGAACTGAAGTTCAATTTCAATAGGCGAACAATAACAATTACAAGGATTCCTCAATCATTGCTAAGAATAATGAAAATGACTGCAGTTTCTACTGGACATTGCTTCAGGCTGGTTGTATTGGTGCTAGCTAAGTACCAATCTAAAGCTAGCTACCCCAGAAGTTGAAAATTATGCTTAATTACCAACGCGGTAGCGTAAACACATCATTCGTGGCCAGTGTTTGCTGACTTTTTTTGTACAGCTTTGACAGTGCTACTATCTTTGACACACAAAGACACCAACTGTTGCTCCATAGTATGCATGTTGTGAAGCTAATAGCAGTGACTCTATTACTGTGTAACTCCGGTAGGGCAATATCCGAAAAATAGAGCACTTGGTAGTGTGTACCGGTGCTCGGCAAGTCGGCGAAAGCCAACATCACCCACGACGGAGAATGGTTGATTGTCAAGGGCAACGAATTCTATTATTTTGGCTTTAATGGATTTCCCCTTTAAGATAATTTCAGCGAGACAACTCTTTCAAATGACTGCCCAACTTGACTGCTCAATCCACACAGCAGACATTGTGGGCTAGGTTAGGAATGCTGTGTGGCACGTGTAGCGCAAAATTTTGTGTGGCGTCATTACGTCCTGTACCTACGTTATATAGGTATGCACGGTAGCTTTGACATCCGGGTTTTTAGCGTCAGCGGCAAACTAGACATCAGGACGATACAGTTGGCATTTTTGGTTAATATCGTCAGACTCCGATATGTTCACAGATATATCCTGCATCCCTAACAGTTATGCGCTCCTTCCAGCGCTTCTTGAAAGTGTCACCAGCTAGCTAGCTAGCTAGCAGCTTTCTGCTCCACTTAGGCCACTGTCCAACAGGGAGAGGTCAACCTGCCTACACACTTCCCTGGTTCCTGAAACCTATCCAACACAAATGCCTGAAATAGTGAGGGGCTACACTGAGCTGTATAAAAAAAATTAAAAATTTAAAAAAAAAAAGACAAACAGGAAGGGAATGGACTACCTGGGCTTGTCCAATAAGAAATTCTTATTTTCACTTTCCATTGGAAAACATTTTTCATTGTGTACACCCAATCATAAACAACTTTGGCCTGGCAGCCGATTCCACTCAACTTTGACAACTCATCCCATGTGCTGTGTACCATGAGTCTATGGTCACCTGGTAGATCAAGTTCATGCCATTGCAATCCTCAAGATTTTATTAGCAAGGCTTAGCTTCCTATATCATAACGTGCCACTTGTGTGTGTGTGTGCCATATGGGATGTTCCAACTTCCATACAAACGGGATTTTTTGATTTACTTTGGCACGGGTCGAATCCAAGACACCTTCCTGTCTCAATGTTTTCCATTTCCAAATCTAACACGGAGCATGTAATGTGAAAGTAGGCTCTATTTCCTGTCCCCGTGCTCTATAGAGTACCAGCTAGGGCCAGGACGACACCACCAACCATATTTTTCCAGACAAAAATTTTAAATTAAGCATACAAAACTCAGGAGAGCGGTTTGAAGTCGATGTAGGCCACAGCATATGCAGTTTGATCTAGATCTACATCTTCAGCCAAACTGGTTTTGGACCAGAGTAGACAACTTTTATTTTTTTAATTTAACCGCGATACGGGGTGCATATCCAACATCACACCAGCAGCAGAACAGGTGATAAGCCAGAATGGAGTCCTCTCAGCCGTCAACATCTGTCTGCACGGCTCCCTTTCTCCCTCTTGAACACACACACTATGAGAACAGCTGGCCACCACCGTCAGCCCCAGGACTCCATGCCAAGGGGCCACACTTTGACAAGATCAACAGACAGCCAGCTCAAAAACATTTTGTCACATGCTTTGTAAACAGGTGTAGACTAAGTAAAATGCTTACGCACAGGCCCTTCCCAACAATGGAGAAAGAAAATAGAAATAAAGTAATAAATACAATGAGTGAAGATAATGTGGCTACATACAGTACCAGTCAAAAGTAGATACCTACTCATTCAAGGGTCTCTTTATTTTTACGTTGTAGAGTAAGTGAAGACATCAAAACTATAAAATATCACAGAATCATATAGTAACCAATTGTTAAACAAATCAAAATACATTTTATTGTTCAGAGTAGCCACCCTTTGCCTTGACAGGTTTGCACACACTTGGCATTCTGTCAACCAGCTTCATGAGGTAGTCACCTGGAATTAGAGGTCAACCGATTATGATTTTTCAACGGAGATAGCGATTGGAGAACCAAAAACAGATACCGATTATATAAAGTTTGGAATAATGACTATTACAACACTGAATGAACACTTAATAAAATACATAAATAAAAATCTATTCAGTCTCAAATAAATAAAGAAACATGCTCAATTTGGTTGAAATGCAAAAAAAAGTGTTGGAGAAGAACGTAAAAGCGCAATATGTGCCATGTAAAAAAAAAAGCTACCGTTTAAGTTACTTGCTCAGAACATGAGAACATATGAAAGCTGGTGGTTCAATACTCCCAATTAAAAAGTTTTAGGTTATAGTTATGATGACGCGGCGACTATTTCTATCTATACCATTTGTATTTCATAGACCTTTGACTATTGGATGTTCTAATAGGCACATTAGTATTGCCAGCCTAATCTCTGGAGTTGAAAGGCTTGAAGTCATAAACAGAGCAGTGATTCAAACATTGCTGCTGGCAACACAGTCAAGTTTGAATGAATGCTTATGAGCCTGCTGCTGCCTACCACCGCTCAGTCAGACTGCTCGATCAAATCATACACTTAACTATAATAAATTCAGAAATCCAAGCCTTTGGCCATTAATATGGTCAAATCCGGAAACCATCTCGAAAACAAAACGTTTCTTCTTTCAGTGAAATACAGAACCGTTCTGTATTTTAATCAAACGGGTGGCAACCCTAAGTCTAAATATTGCTGTTACATTGCACAACCTTCAATGTTGTCATAATTATGTAAAATTCTGGCAAATTAGTTTGCAACGAGCCAGGCAGCCGAAACTGCTGCATATACCCCGACTCCGTGTGCAATGAACGCAAGAGAAGTGACAATTTCCTTAAATAATATTACCTGCTAACATGAATGCTAAGCTGAAGCTAACCAGAAGCTAAGCTGTGCATATTATTAGTAGATTCGGACAGAAAACACTCTGAAGTTTCTAAAACTGTTTGAATGATGTCTGTGAGTTTATTAACAGAACTCATATGGCAGGCAAAAACATGAGAAAAATCCAACCAGGAAGTGGGAAATCTGGGGTTGGTGGGTTTTCAAGTCTTTGCCTATCCAATATACAGCGTCTATGGGGTCATATTGCTTTCGAAGGCTTCCACTGGATGTCAACAGTCTTTAGAACCTTGTTTGAGGCTTCTACGGTGAAGGAGGAGAGAACAAGAGCTGATTGAGTAAGAGGTCTGGCAGAATGCCATGAGCTCAGTCTCGCGCGAACCCGTGAGAGTTAGCTGCATTCCTTTTCCTTTCTAAAGACAAAGGAATTTTGAAACATTATAGAATATTTATGTTAAAAGCATCCTAAAGATTGATTCTATACATCGTTTGACATGTTTCTACGAACTGTAATGGATTTTTTTTTGTCTGGCCTGCGCTTCGTGAATTTGGATTTGTGAACTAAACGTGAACAAAAAGGGAGGTATTTGGACATAAATGGACTTTATCGAACAAAACAAACATTTATTGTGGAACTGGGATTCCTGGGAGTACCTTCTGATGAAGATCAAAGATAAGTGAATCTTTATAATGCTATTTCTGACTTCTGTTGACTCCACAACATGGCAGGTATCTGTGTGGCTCGTTTTGGTCTCCGAGCACTGTACTCAGATTTTTGCATGGTGTGCTTTCTCCATAAAGCTTTTTTGAAATCTGACACAGCGGTTGCATTAAGGAGAAGTTCAATGTTTATGAGTATTTCTGTAAATTGATGTGGCTCTCTGCAAAATCACCGGATGTTTTGGAAGCAAAACATTACTGAACGTAACGCGCCAATGTAAACTGAGATTTTTGGATATAAATATGAACTTTATCAAACAAAACATACATGTATTGTATCACATGAAGTCCTATGAGTGTTATCTGATGGAGATCAAAGGTTAGTGAATCATTTTATCGCTATTTCTGCTTTTTGTGACTCCTCTCTTTGGCTTGAAAAATGGCTGTGTTTTGCTGTGACTAGGTGCTGACCTAACATAATGGCATGGTACGCTTTCGTCGTAAAGCCTTTTTGAAATCAGACACTGGTGGGATTAACAACAAGTTTCTTTAAAATGGTGTAAAATACTTGTATGCTTGGCCTTTTTCCAAATAGGGCTCACTTCTGTATACCACCCCTACTTTTTTACAACATAACTGATTGGCTCAAAGGCATTAAAGAAAGAAAGGACATTACACAAATTCATTTAAATGGATTAAATACCAAGAGTGTGCAGAGCTGTCAAGGCAAAGGGTGGGTGGCTACTTTGAAGAATCTCATATTTTGTTCCAACACATTTTTTGGTTACTACATGATTCCATGTGTTATTTCATAGTTTATGTCTTCACTGTTATTCCAGAATGTAGGAAATAGTAAAGAAAGAAAAATCCTTGAATTAGTAGGTGTCCAAACTTGACTGGTGCTGTACGCAGGGTACCAGTACCGAGTAGGTGTGCAGGGGTATGAGGTAATTGACTAAAAAGGCAACAGGACAGGTAAACAAGTGACAAGTCAGAACAGTTAGTGCAAAAAAAGGGTAAATGCAGATAGATAACCAAACTACACCCGACAAAAATATAAATGAAACATGTAAAGTGTTGGGACCATGTTTCATGAACTGAAATCAAATATACATTTTTCATACACACAAAAAGCTTATTTCTCTCAAACCTGCCCAGGTGTGAAATCCATAGATTATGGCTCAATTCATTTCAAATTGGCTGATTTCCTTTGAAATTGTTAAGTTTATATTTGTGTTGCCATAAGAAGCTGTTCAGGTTTTGTTGGTTCCAGACTTGTTTAATAGGTACTGCTTGCCGTGTGGTAACAGGGAGAGAACAGTCTGACTTTGTTGGCTGGAACCTAGGGCAGTCCCCGGAAGAAAACAAATCTTTGTTTGACCACTCTACAGGTAGAAATTTAACCATGTGTATTTTTCCATTATTAGGACACAGACTATGTTTTAAAGAAATCAACTATATGTAGGCTACTGGGCTTGTCTGACACTAAGCACACTAACAGATAACTCAAGAGGGAGCTAGAGATCAAGATAGCCTTGTTAACTCGAAATGACACAACGACAAGGTTCCCATTTAACAAAGTTTACCATACCCACAAAGTTTACTATACCCACTATACCATATGAACACCATCAAAGGTCACCATTACACTCAAGGCCAGGTCCATCAACCAACAGACTTCATGCGCACTCTAGACTGAGTGATAGCCCCGTAATAACAGAAATATTGGGGTACTTAAAACATGAACTTAACAAGCCTAACAAGCAGGGGGGGGGGGGCTGTTCCCGAATCTCCTCCCGCTGCTGCTGGCTTTCGCAGAATCTGCCAGTAATACACCAGGGGTCTGCAACCCTTTCCATTTGGAGAGCCAATTTGTGTCACCGTTTTTACCAATCTGCGTGCCAGTTATGAGCTTCATCCAAATTCAAATTATACAAACCTAAAAGTAACTTCTATTGCCATCACCAAACATGTAAAGAATTGCCGACATAAAGCCAACAAATAACACTGCAACTGGAAAAAAACTGGATTTTTTTTTTTTTTTAATCACATTGGCTACTCATGGCTCGTCTGCAAGGAACTTGAAACATTGTATCAACAATCAACTTCATCCAGCCAGAAGCTTGCACTTGCAACATTATATATTATTTTTTTAAGTTTCCCCCTAGGCCTATTTTGGGAAGTTTCAGCTGAATCAGCACATTACTTTTTTTCCCCTTCACGCTGAGTGGTTACCGAAAAGGAGAAGGCTGGAATGATTTTTTCCAAATAGGCTACATTGAGGTTGTATTTTCGATGGATGTAAAAACAGACTTGGTTTACTTGCCATTTCAGGTGAAGAAAACATTTAGTTTGAGAAGCCACACAGCTCATGAGTGGTGGTGAGTCAAGACAATCAGAAATACTATCAGATCCCCAAATGGGGCACATTTATAAGCCAACATTTGCATGCAGGCCAGGTAGCCTAGGCCCACTTCTATGTATAGTCAGGCCAACATCCTTACTCTACATTGACAGGAACGCTCCAAACACAATAAATTGACAACTCGTAAATAGAACAAGTGTAGCCTAGGTTGTGCGCTCTGCAAACAAAGTGTCCACTAAGACAACGAAAACTGTAAAAAAAGACTACAAATATGAATGCATTAACAGATATTACAGGAAACAAACAAATTGTAGATTCAAAATTATGGGAATTAACGGTAAATGTACTACTGGTGATGCTGTTGTGCCATCCACAATGGATTAGGCCACTGAGACAGGCGTCAAGCAAGACGCGTTATAAACACTGGCCCAACAAAATCGGTAGAGTCGACTAAATAGAGTCAGCCCTACATCAAATGAAATTTGATTAGTCACATACATTTAGCAGATGTTATTACGGTGCAGCGAAAAACTTGCATTTCTAGCTCCAACAGTGCAGTAATATCTAGCAATAGACAAATCTAAAGTAAAGGAATTAAGAAATACAAATATTAGGGCCTTCTTCTGACACCGCCTTGGTATAGACATCCTGGATAGCAGGGAGCTTGGTGATGGACTGGGCCTCTGTAGCGCCTTGCGGTCAAATGCCAAGCAGTTGCCATTCCAAGCAGTGAAACGGTCAATCAAGTTGCTCTCAAAATGGTGCAGCTATAAAAAAAAAGTGAGGATCTGAGGGCCCTTGTCAAATCTTTTCTGCCTCTGGGAGGAGAAAGAGGCATTATCATATCCTCTTCCCGACGGTCTTGGTGTCTCGGTCATAATAGAATCATAGTGATGTGGACAAGAGCCTCGACCCAATCCACCACAGCCCCGTTGATGTGAATGGGGGCATGCTCGGCGCTGCATTTCCTGTAATCCCCGATCAGCTCTTTTGTCTTGCTGAAGTTGAGGGAGAGGTTGTCCAGGCACCACACTGCCAGGTATCTGATTCCCTCCCTATAAGCAGTCTCATCATCGTAGGTGATCAGGCCTACCAACGTCGTGTCGTCAGATAACGTAATGTTGGTTGTCGGCCGCAGCAACACAGTCGTGAGTGACCAGGGAGCACTGGAGGGGGACTAACCACGCAACCTTGAGGGGCACCCGTGTTGAGGGTTAGCATGGCAGATGTGTTGTTGACTTCCCTCACCACCAAGGGGCAGCACGTCAGGAAGTCCAGGATCCAGTTGCAGCATTGTCACATAGGTGGTCCTCTTGTCCGGGTGGGAGATGCGCAATAGTCATAGACAGGTTCCTTTGGCGTTTTTGGTATGGTATAGAATGGAGCTGCAATGAATAGATGCAGTTTTACGGGTTCCTGGCCAATTCTGCAATTTTTGTGTGTTTATATGTGCCAATAAACTTTAGTGCAATGTGTAATGTTTCCACCATCTTTTCCTATGACTGAAAAAAAGGCTTCTGAACATCAGAACAGCGACCACTAACCTGGATTTGGATGAGGAGTCTACTTCAACGTTTAGGCGGCGCAGGACATACTGCTCACCCCAGACAAGGCCCCAATTCCAGAGACTCTGAAGAGTCTGCTTAAGAGGCCAACGTGCGGGCACTCTGACGAAACTACTACTATTGTATCAACAGGACCCGAAGAAATAGAATTTCCCATGTTCCTCGGAGTCACGGCTGAACAGGGACAATATACACCTAGCGGTTTCTTCTGCATCGTCAAGACCGTATGACAGCGTCAAGAAAGGGGGCAAGGGTGTGACTTTGTTAACAACTGGTGCTCGATCTCTAATATTAAAAGGGAGGCTCAATGTTCTACTCGCCTGAGGTCAATACCTCATGACAAAGCTGTAGACCGTACTATTAACCAAGAGAGTTTATGTATACTTTTCATAGCAGTCTATTTTTTTTAAAGTCAGAATCCACAACAATGGGATCACAGCACCATCAAATGTAGCTTAGCCCAGATAACACTGTGTTCCAAATGCCACCCTATTCCTTATATAGTGCACTACCTTTGGACCAGGACCCATAGGGTAAAAAAGTAGTGCACTATATAGGGAAAATGGCACCATTTGGGATGCTTCCCATATCAGTATTCACTGCCAAAGGATCACACTTAAGCCCAGATATTCACCATCTATCTCACTGTCCTTTATCAGAAGCTCAATCAAATCACAGAACACAGATGAGTTGGGTTGAGATTGCATCACCTATGTGTGGGTCCAAAACCAAAAGATGAGATTCCTTTCATTTCTATTGTCCCAGACCACTGCTCTGCTAGGCTTTAGACCCACAATCATGCAAGTGCCAGATAACCATGATGACCTTTTACCTCACATAATCATCCCTCGTTTAGGTCACCTTTTTCTATACCATGCTGACCTAGTGAGTGATTGGCGGGGATGACAGTAACATCCTTCCGAAATCCATCATACAACAACAGATGCGTGCTGGACAGGTTAGTGTTCGAAAGAGTTCCCATGAGGATTATGACAAACCTATTTGTAGTAGATACAAAAACAAAAATGGATTCCCTCTCTCGCTTAATGCTTCCAGTGTGTTCTCGTCTAGCAGGAAATCACATGCTATTTGCCATTCACCATGTTTTACTGCAAATCCATTTATCGGCCCAATCAATATCGGGCTACGGGGGCTGCTGTAAACATGTTTAAGTATGTAGCTAGCTATGTAGCTAAATAGGTTGTGTTTCATGAACGTTACAGGGCCAAGCCCATTTCTAGAGCTAGCTAGGGGAGGGGGATTTCAGAGTGTACTCTCCCTCAGCAACGCACAGCCTTGAGCTGTGTACCCTTTATATGGCTGAGAGTTGAAATCCAGTCATGGTAAGCCGAATTAGCCTCCCGGGCATTTCTAAAACAACATGTATGTGTGCTGTTGACTGGCTTCCTTTGCTAACAATCTATTTCGGCGGTCACAAGATGTCCATTAAAATTGCTCAATAATGTACCACGTGTGTTCCGCAAGACACCCTACACGAACCTCCATTACGGGAAATCGATTGCTAACGGGGAACTACGGTCGCTACAAAAGAAACGTAGTTAGTTGCCTTCCCCTCGTGAAACATCCGAGTATAAAATGCATTTACTGTCTCGTGAAAAATAAAGCCTAACGTTACATTATAGCGAATTATGCAATACATCGACTTGATATCAAAATCGTTGCAATAGGGTGTATTAATTTCGTGTTTGTTTTTCGAGCCATTTTCTATCATGGCCTACCTGTTACTGAACAGAAGACTCCGTTGCTGCCTTCTCTGTTCCTCTATTCGTTCAAGCAAGCGGCATGAAGAAGAAAAAAAAAAATCAAAAGGGCGGCTGCCGCGTGTGCTGCTTTTTCTCGCGCTCTCACGGTAACGACACCGAGACACACAAGCAATTCTTTCTAACTGACTATGTTAAAACACTTTAGAATGACGACTACCTAGTCCGATAATGTCTGGAACATGTTAACTCCGGAAGCACATGTCACTTCACTAGCATTTCCTTAGCCAAGAAGTAAACATTTTTTTTTTCCAGCTAGCTAGCTAGCTAGCTACCCGTTTCGCTTGCTATGTTACTCAGACATGTCGGTGAATTGTCTCATAAAATTATCAGTGCGTTGAATGCAACTTTGTGGAGGTTATTTTATTATACGCAATTCATGCAACAACACAAATATTTTAGATATCGGTTATTAGAATCTAATAAACAGTTACTTACGTTGTATCTTCCGAGCTCATCATCAACCGGCTTTCTACCATCCTATCCGGATGAAAATCCAGACCACTGTATGTCGAAGTCATTTTCACGAGCTACAACCAGAACCCACCACGCTGTAGTCAACAATGAAAGCGAGTGAAATCGCCTCGAGATTCAACTCCTGCGCGACCACAAGACGCAGCGGGACAGGTGCAGGAGGGGGGGGTTATATTCTAGCCTTCTACTCAGAGCAGCAGCATGCGAATACTAATCATCAGTCGTTTGACATTCGTATTCTGCTATCCCCAGCTAATTTCTCCTCCAATCCCCCGTTGAAATAAACTACAGGCGCGCAACTGGGCGGATTCGATTATGTTGAACCGCGGGGCCCCGTTCTGTGGCCCATGACGTGACCGGGCAAAAGCGGCGATGGAGGAGCGCCCTTTCAAATCGAACAATATCAGAAACATACATTTCTTTGCCATAAAATATGATAGAATTTTCTAACTAGTTTTCATTGGGAATCCAGACAAACCGTTTTTATTAAAAGTAATCACTTTTGCATGTGAACACACATAATCCTACACATTACTCCACATGCTTATTTACTTCACTTTTGTTTTAAGGGACTTTTGAAATGGGCACCTGGCTCTCACGCCAGGGAGGCAGCCCAGTTCCAATACGAATGCAATCCATTTTCACCCGGTGCAAAACACCCCTACCCGGACCAGGTTAATCGAATCCCCTCAAAGCGACTGCAGATAGGGATAGCTAGAGAGGCGTGGCTACTTCCATTCCATGTCAAGTATGTAAAAATACTGTAGGCTAGTCCAGTCATCTTGGTTTACACTTTCACAGAATCCACAATGTGTTTGACTATTTTTTTGTCAGTCTATTTAAATTAGGCTACACAAGTGTCTTCACTCACACCAACCAACCATGACTCTCAATCTGACCTAAATGATGTGTTTGGGAAATATGGCATGTGTTGATCCAAGGATATGAAGACCCCCACATTCCCTGGCTAGACTAGTACAGACCCAAGACAGATGATAGCAGAAAGCAATTGACATTTTGTAACAGAGGTAAAATATTATCAGAGAAAGGAAAAGTATACAGCAACCCAAACCCCTTCCTTATACCTTGACTACAGACACAATACCATTTGTGAAAGAGGTTAGAGAGTATAGGCTATATGGCAAACCCATTCCCTGAGGAGTCCTTAGCCCAAGCACTTCACTATTACCAATCAAGTAGCTATAGGAAATTCTCATTCTATAATCCTCTCGCCAATAATTCTAATGAATTGCTCCAGATTTTAGGTTGAGCCACTCGACTCCAAGTCCAGTCCTTTCCTATTAGTATCTGGGCCAGTATTCAGAGTAGAAGTGCTGATCTAGGATCAGGTCCCCCCCTGTCTAAATAATCATATTCATTATGATATGAAAGGCAAAACTGATCAGCACTGCACTTCTACTCTGAGACTCTTTGTGAGTATAGGCCTAGAAGAAAACCAAGTGATTAAGGTCATTAAAATAACAAAAATCCTAGGCCTCCTGAGTCTTTGGCTACATCCCAAATGGCACCCTATTCCCTACAAAGTAGGGGCCCTGGTCAAAGTAGCGCACTACATAGGGAATAGGGTCTATGGGCCCTGGTCAAAAGTAGTGCACGACATAGGGAATAGGGTCTATGGGCCCTGGTCAAAAGTAGTGCACTACATAGGGAATAGAGTCTATGGGCCCTGGTCAAAATAAGTGCACTACATAGGGAATAGGGTCTATGGGCCCTGGCCAAAAGTAGTGCACTACATAGGGAATAGGGTCTATGGGCCCTGGTTAAAAGTAGTGCACTACAAAGGGAATAGGGTGCCATTTAGGATGTACACTTTGCTTCTATAGAGGTCATAGTTCATGTTACCCTTTTGTGATTTTGCTGGTGTTTTCCTGGGTGGGGGAGGAGCCTGTCTTTCTTTGTTGAACTGGACTTGCCAGGCGAGGTCTTCCTATATGAAACCCACTCCGAGGGGGGCTGAAACCACGGTTGTCAAGTACTGGTTGTACAAGAGCAGAACAGAGCAGACTAGGGGTGTATTCATTAGGCACCCAACGGAAGAAAATGTACTGAATCACAGAGGGATGGAGGGGCTACCTGAACTTGCCTAATAAAAAACACTAATTTTGGTTTGCTGTTGCAATTTTTTTGGTATGTTGTGGCCTAATGAATACAACCCGGAGCAGAGAGAGTTTGGTAGCTTCATCAACTGGACAGGAATCGTTCATCATAGTGTTCGCAGCAGCTTCTCATTCACATCCCCCCCTAAAATAATATTGGGAATATCTGATAAGCACTGATAAGGAATATCCCATTTATGAAACCCCAGTTAATTCTGTATCCATAACAATTTTCAAGGCAGACTACACTGCAGTTTGTGTTTATGTTAAGCAAAGTTTAAAAGAGCTTTGCTATGCATCGCATACATACAGTTGAAGTCTAAAGTTTACATACACCTTAGCCAAATACATTTAAACTCAGTACTTATTAATGAAGCCGGTGACTGATGTGGTAAACTCCTCAATGTTATCTGATGAATCTCTGAACATATTCCAGTCTGTGCTAGCAAAACAGTCCTGTAGCTCAGCATCCACTTCATTGGACCACTTCCGTATTAAACGTGATTTAAAGGTGATCTAGAGTTTTCTCGCCTCTAATTGCACAGGTGACATGTTGGTAAAAATGAGGTAAAACGGATTTTAGTTTCCCTGCAATAAAATCACTTGCCACTTGGAGCACCGCCTCTGGATGTGTATTTTCTTGTTTGCTTGTGGCCCTTTACAACTTGTTGAGTGCGGTCTTAGTGTCACCATCGGTTTAAGGTGGTAAATAGACAGTTGTGAAAAATATAGATAACTCTCTTGGTAAACTGTATTGTTTGCAGCTTATCATAAGGTATTCTAACTCAGGTTAGCAAAACCTCGAGACTTCCTTAAAGGGATAGTTTGGGATTTTGGTAATGAGGTCATTTATCTACTTCCCCAGAGTCAGGTGAACTCATGGATACCATTTTATGTCTCTGTGTCCAGTATGAAGGAAGTTAGAGGTAGCTTCGCAAGCCAATGCTAAGTAGCGTTAGCGCAATGACTGGAAGTCTATGGGTATCTATATGCAGAAACCCGTAGACTTCCAGTCATCGCGCTAACACTAGTTAGCATTGGCTCGTGAAACTAGCTCTAAATTCCTTCATACTGGACACCGATAATTGTGACTAATAATATTAGATCTCCAAAAATCTCATTAAGAAAAGAAGATTACATTTCAACAGTAGTCTCGTGGAATCTGACGAGTTAGTCTGAATATTGCAACGGTTAAGAGAGTTGAGCCAGTAACCAAAAGGTCACTGCTTCAAATCCCTGAACCAACTAGGTAAAAAAAAAATCTGTCGATGTGCCCTTGAGCAAGGCACTGAAACTCTAATTGGTCCGGTAAATCGTTCTGGATAAGAGCGTCTGCTAAATGACTAAAATGTACTAAATATAGTCAAGTCTGACATGGG
The DNA here is from genome assembly GCF_018296145.1 of Oncorhynchus tshawytscha. NCBI lineage: Eukaryota > Metazoa > Chordata > Actinopteri > Salmoniformes > Salmonidae > Oncorhynchus > Oncorhynchus tshawytscha. The sequence goes on along the minus strand of NC_056447.1, from coordinate 50,342,379 downwards.
AGATCTGTTGGGTAGCCTACAGTAGGCTAAATTGTGGGCATAGTTAGTAGTTAGGAGTTTGAAAACTAACGGATGTGCTTGACTAACGGATGAGGTTGACTAACGGATGAGGTTGACTAACGGATGTGGTTGCCTAACGGATGATGTGCTTGACTAACGGATGTGGTTGACTATCCCTCATATTGTGCAGAGATATTAAAATAAATACTGTTTTATTGTTGCACGGAAGTATTTTGCCGCCTCTCTCAGTGCTAGCCTCCCGTGTTTAATCCATCAGATGATTACTATGATAATCCTATTGTAATCCATACCATGCCATCCTTGTTTACATCTTTTCTATTGTATCCCTCTGTAATGTGGTACGAGCCGGACTATTCCTAGCCCCTACAAATCAATTAATCCAGCATTTGATTTGCACCTCTTCTAAACCAATGGTGAAGCGTGTCAAGTGAAAATAGGCCAACTGCACAGAGCGACCCAAATGGGTTATGTCACGTCTGTTTGTAAATGTCGCCTTAAACGTACTGCCTGCCTGCCTGCCTGCCTGCATGACTGACATACTTTGTCTTAGCTCTGAAAGCATTTGCAGAATGGCAAACAACTGAAGCTGGTGCTCTCAAAATGGAGAAGGAGAGGATATGAGTATGACTCAATGTTGTAATCTAATCTGAAAAGAAATGCACAGCGTTGTAGCCTGGCTGTAACGTTGGTTAACACAAACCTTATCAGAGTAGTTTGAGTTTAGGTTTGTGGTACTGGCTTATGCAAATTCCTTATTGGCTAATGTAAATTGTCCCGTGCCTTGCAGAAGATAGCTCAGAGCTTATGCTGATTTTGACTAGAGGCGTTAGAGACCGGATGGATGGAACTTGTTCTCAGAAACTATGCCCTGTACTTTCCAGTGGCCTCTCTGTCATTTTCAGGAGGTAGAATTCTGTTTGCGTCACCGACAGCCTGACAGACAGAGCCCCATTTCTTCAGTTTTTAACTGAACGAGAGTCGCACCTTCGACCCATTTCTTTTTCTTCTATTTATTTTCATTTCTGGGTGACCGTTGACCTTCAGAAGGGACGTCCTTTAATTTAGATGCTGTTAATACATTGGTATTGAATACACAATTCTTTGGTTTTTAAATCAGATAATATAATGTTGTTGTTGTTTTTTACACAATTGATTTGATAACTTCAATCAATAGGACTAATAGGTGCGTCCTGCTCAGGTCTGTCTGTTTCTTAAAGATGACGGAGGGAGGGTGGATTTTCGGGCAGGGGGGGGGGATTTTCTCCCAGATCACAAGTTAGATTGTCTCTTTTTCTTTCAGTGAAAAACATACACATCATAAATCTACCCTAACCCACCATGGAATGGGAATGAATACTGCAAACAACAAATCCATCCTATAACAATAGCCATTATCCACCACCACAGGAACAAAGAAGCATTACAATCACTGACTATAGCTCCAACCACAACCACAACTACAACAAGCCAGCCAGTTTAGATCGGATTCCTTCTGAATGAACTAGGGGCCAACCCAACATCCAACCAACCCGACGGACGTACCTCAGAGATCCTAGGTCCTCATTCCTGACGGGGACACCAGCGGCGGAGGCAGAGGGGGGACAGCGCATGCTGTTAACATACAAGCTCTGCACCAGGGCTAGATCCGACGAGTGTTCCAACATCGCACGGTGCTCTTCCAGAAAAATCCAACTTATTGTGTGTGTTTAAATGGCCACTTCTCTTCTTCTCACTCTTTCTCCCTCTCTCCGGGTAGCCTATTTCTCTCTCTCTCTCTCTCTGTCTCTCTCTCTCTCTCTCTCTCTCTCTCTCTCTCTCTCTCTCTCTCTCTCTCTCTCTCTCTCTCTCTCTCTCTCTCTCTCTCTCTCTCTCTCTCTCTCTCTCTCTCTCTCTCTGTGTGTCTCTCTCTCTATCACACACTCTGTTTCTCTCTCTCTCTCTGTGTGTCTCTCTCTTTCTCTCTCTCTGTGTCTCTCTCCCGCCCCCCTCCACCCCCTCTATTTCTCTCCTCCTCTGGTTTAGTGCAGTAGAGCACCCCCTTCGCTGACGGGCGTAGCTGAAATAATCCTTTTTGACAGCTCATCGTGGGCTAATGCATTGTGCCGCCCGCGGCAGCCTGGTTCGCAGGCTGCGGCCACAGTAGCACTCTTCCACTAATTGACAACCGTATTAGGAAGAGTCCAGGAAATTGGACAGGGTTGTTTTGTTCCTACTGTCACACTGGGCACACTGGGATACATGGGGCAAAGAAGGGGAAACTTCTGAATAATTTGCCCATGGATCCTTGGATCTGTTTTTCACTCAGGTCCTGGGGTTCAGGTTATTGTGGCACAATCCCTGTTTCATGTTTTGCATGTATATTGAATGATGCCTGGATACAGGAGAAATACAGTATAAATGTAGTTCAAACCCAGGTCAAATGTAGGTCAAACCCAGGTGTTGTTGAGATGAAGCACATACATGGAGCTAGGCCCCAGGTGCACTTGTGGCAGGAAGTTTGGTCCAACCACAGTCTCTGGTTCCAACAGGAGAATCAATAAAAAAAAGAATAGCACCACACTCTTTTATAACACATAAAGGAATTTTTATGTCTTTATAATCTGTCAAACTTCAAATGTTGACATATTTCAATTTTCAAACTACAATTTTCAAACTCCTAACTACTAACTATGCAATTAAATGCGGGGCTTTTGCACAATATTTAAGCTGTGAAAACACCACATATTTAACACTGGTAAATATTTATTGGGGCCCGGCTCCTATCCAAAACCCATCTCCAATCCAGTCATACCATCACTTCCTGAATAATCTCCTGTCTGACCGGAGGGGATGTGCATATGTCACATTCTCCAGATTCCCTCGACTGATGGATGATAAGCCACAGGAGGAGAAGAGAGAGAGGGGTACAGAGAGAGAGAGAGGAGAGACAGAGAGTGTGATAGAGACACTGAGAGAATGGGGAGAGAGAGAGAGAGAGAGAGGGGTACAGAGAGAGAGAGGAGAGACACAGAGTATGATAGAGACATTGAGAGAATGGGGAGAGAGAGAGAGAGGGGTACAGAGAGAGAGAGAGAGAGACAGAGAGTGTGATAGAGACACTGAGAGAATGGGGAGAGAGAGAGAGAGAGAGAGAGAGAGGGGTACAGAGAGAGAGAGGAGAGACACAGAGTATGATAGAGACATTGAGAGAATGGGGAGAGAGAGAGAGAGGGGTACAGAGAGAGAGAGAGGAGAGACACAGAGAGTGTGATAGAGACACTGAGAGAATGGGGAGAGAGAGAGAGAGAGAGAGACAGTGTCATTATTACACTAGAGTAGAGATGTGGGGGAAGGACCGTATATGTTCAGTCAGTAAGCCAACAATGTGGTGAGCATGAGTACCTTTTAATAAAGGAAACATTATGCTTGTCTCCTCTCTCTCAGATGGCATTTTGTTTGCCATGTCTGTCAGGCCGCACCTTGAGCCTGACCTGAACAGAAATCTCTGTAATACATTTGCTAGATGAAATACTGTATATCCCCACGGTGTGCATCCTAAATGGACTCTATTCCCATATGGCTCCGGCCAAAAGTAGTGCACTATAAAGGGAATATGGTGCCTTTTGGGACACAACCGGGATCATATCCCATTGACAGTGTAGCATATTAGCTGTTTGACCATCTCTGTATGGTCATCAGATGTGCTTGTTTCTTCTCCTGTAACGTGCGTTCAGTTGGCATGACAACGCGAGTTAGAGAAGTTGGCTATTAGCACACACACACACACACACACACACCAACACAATATGTTACTCAAACAGGTACCATAACTAAAATATTTACATAGTGTTGTCCCAGACCCTGGAGCCATTGGCCATCACCCAACTGATAACAGGAAGTGACACATGAAGAGGCATACCCTAGTTTCAAATGACTTGTTTATTACTCTAATTTAGTTACTCGTTTCTCATCCGCCATCATATTTATCAAAGTGAAGAGTATGGCAGGCAAGAAGTTAGATAATTTCCTGCTGATGTATGTATGTAGTTTCAAATTACAACTATATTTCCTTAGTTTGCATAGCAACTCATCATTGCTCATCCACCTATACACTACATTGTTAAAAAATATTATGACTATGACATGAAATCATATTAGTTCCTGTTGATGCATTTAGCTCCTCCTTTCATTCCAGGTACGTGATGGAACAACCTAGTGCTTTCGCCTAACCACAACATTAAGATGACATTTTGAATGAGATTTGCTCTGTGATATCCTTCTCTGAGAGCCCAGGAGAAAATAAATCTAGGCCTCCGACCCCCATAGGTCTCTCTCTCTCTCTCTCTCTCTCTCTCTCTCATTCTCTCTCTCTCTCTCTTTCTCTCATTAAGTAGGAAAGGGATTTAAATGCAGTGCATGTGGATGTGTGTGTTTGTGCAGTGTGCGTGCGTGCAATGTGCGTGTGCGCAGTGTGTGTGCACTTCATGCAGGCTGTGCGGCTATCATAGAGATAAGACTGACATGATGAAGGGGATCCTCTCTTCTTCTGATCTGAGCATAAATCCCTCCTGTTTCAGCCCTACTCTTACAGTCTTAGTTTCCACATAAATCATTTAACGCTTATGTGGAAATACTAGCGAGTCTTTGTGATGTGTTGATGCTGTCTGTCTGCCTGTCTCCCTACCTGTGACTGTCTGTGTTAGGGGCAATTGCACATTCATATTCTGCACATCTACCATTCCAGTGTTTAATTGCTATATTGTAATTATTTCGCCACCATTGCCTATTTATTGCCTTCCCTCCATTATCCTACCTCATCTGCACACACTGTATATAGACTTTTTCTACTGTATTATTGACTGTATGTTTGTTTTACTCCATGTGTAACTCTGTGTTGTTGTATGTGTCGAACTGCTTTACTTTATCTTGGCCAGGTCGCAGTTGTAAATGAGAACTTGTTCTCAACTAGCCTACCTGGTTAAATAAAGGTGAAATAAAGAAAATATATTTTAAAAACATTTGAAGCAGAGAGCTAAAGTTCCTGGATTCTTGGCCTGCACTAAGTTAACTTTCATTAGTATTTCCTGAAATACCTCTGATCCAAATGTTACATTCTAACACTGTAGTATCTATGGTCTCATCCAAGTGTCACGTTCAACAGAAGGCTTGATTCTAATTCAAGGGATTTTGAAATTAAAGCCGTATCTATTACAGAAACAGTGAAATTATATAATTCAGGAAATAACATACATTATAAAGGTAACACTTTTTTCAGAAGGTCAATATAATCTGAAAGGAAAGTCAACCACATCCGTTAGTCAACCTCATCCGTTAGTCAACCTCATCCGTTAGTCAACCTCATCTGTTAGTCAAGCACATCCGTTAGTCAACCTCATCCGTTAGTCAACCACATCTGTTAGTCAAGCACATCCGTTAGTCAACCTCATCCGTTAGTTAGTCAACCACCACATCCGTTAGTCAACTTCATCCGTTAGTCAACCACCTCATCCGTTAGTCAACCACCACATCTGTTAGTCAACCACCACATCTGTTAGTCAAGCACATCTGTTAGTCAACCTCATCCGTTAGTCAAGCACATCCGTTAGTCAACCTCATCCGTTAGTCAAGCACATCCGTTAGTCAACCTCATCCGTTAGTCAACCTAATCCGTTAGTCAACCACCACATTCATTAGTCAACCTCATCCGTTAGTCAACCACATCCGTTAGTCAACCTCATCCGTTAGTCAACCTCATCTGTTAGTCAACCACCTCATCCGTTAGTCAACCACCACATCCGTTAGTCAACCACCACCACCGTTAGTCATCATCCGTTAGTCAACCGCATCATTTGTTAGTCAACCACCTCATCCGTTAGTCAACCACATCCGTAGTACGACTGTGTTAAGCTACTGAAAGACATGTTTCAGTCTCTCTCTCCCCTCTCTTTCTCTCTCTCGCAATTCAATTTAAGGGGCTTTATTGGCATGGGGGAAACATGTGTTAACATCGCCAAAGCAAGTGAAATAGATAATAAAGAAACGAGGAAATAAGCAATAAAAAATGTACAGTAAACATTACACTCACAGAAGTTCCAAAAGAATAAAGACATTTCAAGTGTCATATTATGTCTATATAGAGTGTTGTAACGATGTGCAAATGGTTAAAGTACAATAGGGAAAATAAATAAGCATAAAAATATGTAGTATTTATGATGGTGTTTGTTCTTCACTGGTTGCCCTTTTCTTGTGGCAACAGGTCACAAATCTTGCTGCTGTGATGGCACACTGTGGTATTTTACCCAATAGATATGGGAGTTTATCAAAATGTGATTTATTTTTGAATTCTTTGTGGGTCTGTGTAATCTGAGGGAAATATGTTTCTCTAATATGGTCATACATTTAGCAGGTTAGGATGTGCAGCTCAGCCTCCACTCATGTTGTGAGCAGTGTACACATAGCCAGTCTTCTCTTGAGAGCCAGGTCTGCATTTCTCAATAGCAAGGATATGCTCACTGAGTCTGTACATAGTCAAAGCTTTCCTTCATTTTGGGTCGGTCACAGTTACACGGTGTGCTCTCTGTTTAGGGCCAAATAACATTCTTGTTTGCTCAGTTTTTTTGTTAATTATTTCCAATGTGTCAAGTAATTTTCTTTTTGTTTTCTCATTATTTGGTTGGGTCTAATTGTGTTGCTGTCCTGGGGCTCTGTGGGGTCTGTTTGTGAACAGAGCCCTAAGAACAGCTTGCTTAAAGGACTCTTCTCCAGGTTCATCTCGCTGTAGGTTATGGCTTTGTTATAGGTTTGGGAATCGCTTCCTTTTAGATGGTTGTAGAATTTAACGGCTCTTTTCTAGATTTTGATCATTAGTGGGTATCGGCCTAATTCTGCTCTGCATTCATTATTTGGTGTTTTACATTGTACACAGAGGATATTTTTTGCAGAATTCTGCATGCAGTGTCCCATTTTGTGAATTCTTGGTTGGTGAGCGGACCCCAGACCTCACAACAATAAAGGGCAATGGGTTCTGTAACTGATTCAAGTGTGTTTAGCCAGATCCTAATTGGTATGTCAAATTTGATATTCCTTTTGATGGCATAGGCCTTTCATGCCTTGTCTCTCAGATCGTTCACAGCTTTGTGGAAGTTACCTGTGGCGCTGATGTTTAGGCCGAGGTGTGTATAGTTTTTTGTCTGTTCTAGGGCAACGGTGTCTAGATGGAATTTGTATTTATGGTCCTGGCGACTGGACCTTTTTTGGAACACCATTATTTTGGTCTTACTGAGATTTACTGTCAGGGCCCAGGTCTGGCAGAATATGTGCAGAATATCTAGGTGCTGCTGTAGGCCCTCCTTGGTTGGTGACAGAAGTACCAGATCATCAGCAAACAGTAGACATTTGAATTCAGATTCTAGTAGGGGGAGGCCGGATGCTGCAGGCTGTTCTAGAGCCCCTTTCCCTTTCTATTAGTGGATGCACTTTCACATGGGTCTGATTGTGAAAACAGATTCTGAAACTTCTGTCAGTCTGTGTCTTGTTATCCATTATTTTGTAGAAATGAAAGCTCCATCCGTAGGTATTGGTTCAGGGTATTGGTAGTTTCTGGCCAGTGACTATGTCTATGAGAACCTCCAGTCCAGGCCCTGTGATGACCAGCATTAATTGGGTCATATAAACACCCTCAGATAAACAATTTATGATGCAACAGATGACCCGGCAACAAGACCCGGCAACAGATGACCCGGCAACAAGACCCGGCAACAAGACCAGGCAACAAGCTGTGAATGTATGAGACTTGACACCCAACAGTATGTTGAGGGGGGACATCTTAACTACCCAACACCATAAGATGCGTTTGGCTAAGATGATCAACAGGACTAGACAGTCATGGTATTCACGAGAGGTGACAAGTATTCCTATAACCTTGTTTCTCCTGACGTCGCCATCTCCCTGTAGGTCTCACACATCTCCAATATATATCCCTGTAGGTCTCACACATCTCCAATAGATCTCCCTGTAGGTCTCACACATCTCCAATACATCTCCTAAGGTCTCACACATCTCCAATACATCTCCCTGTAGGTCTCACACATCTCCAATATATCTCCCTGTAGGTCTCACACATCTCCAATATATCTTCCTGTAGGTCTCACACATCTCCAATATATCTCCCTGTAGGTCTCACACATCTCCAATATATCTCCCTGTAGGTCTCACACATCTCAAATATATCTCCCAGTAGGTCTCACATCTCCAATACATCTCCTAAGGTCTCACACATCTCCAATACATCTCCTAAGGTCTCACACGTCTCCAATATATCTCCCTGTAGGTCTCACACATCTCCAATACATCTCCCTGTAGGTCTCACACATCTCCAATATATCTCCCTGTAGGTCTCACACATCTCCCTGTAGGTCTCACACATCTCCAATATATCTCCCTGTAGGTCTCACACATCTCAAATATATCTCCCTGTAGGTCTCACACGTCTCCTCAATATATCTCCCAGTAGGTCTCACAACTCCAATACATCTCCTAAGGTCTCACACATCTCCAATACATCTCCTAAGGTCTCACACGTCTCCAATATATCTCCCTGTAGGTCTCACACATCTCCAATATATCTCCCTGTAGGTCTCACACATCTCCAATATATCTCCCTGTAGGTCTCACACATCTCCAATATATCTCCCTGTAGGTCTCACACATCTCCAATATATCTCCCTGTAGGTCTCACACATCTCCAATATATCTCCCTGTAGGTCTCACACATCTCCAATACATCTCCTAAGGTCTCACACATCTCCAATACATCTCCTAAGGTCTCACATCTCCAATACATCTCCTAAGGTCTCACACATCTCCAATACATCTCCTAAGGTCTCACACATCTCCAATACATCTCCTAAGGTCTCACATCTCCAATACATCTCCTAAGGTCTCACACATCTCCAATACATCTCCCTGTAGGTCTCACATCTCCAATACATCTACCTGTCTCAGGTCTCTTTGATATGTAGTTTAAAAAGTCCAGTTCAATTTCAAATGCCAAACTTGTTTACACCATTTACTCTCTGTCTCTCTCTCCCTCTGTTTACACTTTCTGTCACAGTGACTTGACTTAAACCCTGCACACACTGTATAATGCTTCCTGGCTTTTTATAAGCACATCTGAGCGTACCACACTTTCTATAAAGAAAGGCATTTGAGGGAAATGTTTACACATTCAATGATCTATGTATTGTTCATTGAATGCATGGTGTTGTATAACCTGATGAAGCTGGCAGAGAGCCGCCATTAAAACACGTTTTTAGTTATCTGTACAAAGCACAGAGCTTATCTTGCAAGAGAACACTTTTCACTTCTCTTTTTCCAAGGTCCTGTTTCACTTCCTCTCAGACTTCTTCACATCAGAAGACTGTCTCTTTCCCATCGAGGGCCAGCTGTGGCACACACACACACACACACACACACACACTTTCACTCTTTATCTCATAACACTCTCTATACGCCATTACATTTTTAGCACTCACCTACACTAGCCACCCACCCACCACCCATACAACACAACACAGCCCAAGCATGACAGTATAGTGCATCAGTTCTGCTTTCTGCCTGGCCAAATATTTCAATTTACTGTGAAGATTTCAACAAGATTTGGAGCCCAAATCATCTGACTCAAGCAGCCTAAAATAGACCAAAATGAAACCCCCAGCATGAGATGTACCGGGTTGTGACAGACAGGCAGGCATACAGACTGACAGAGAGACAGACAGGCAGAGAGGCAGGCATACAGACTGACAGAGAGACAGACAGGCAGGCATGCATACAGACTGACAGAGAGAGAGACAGATAGGCAGATAGACAGTCAGGCAGAGAGATAGACAGACAGGCAGAGACAGAGAGACAGACAGGCAGAGAGAGAGAGATAGACAGGCAGAGAGAGACACAGCCAGACAGGCAGAGAGAGACACAGCCAGACAGGCAGAGAGAGACACAGCCAGACAGGCAGAGAGAGACACAGCCAGACAGGCAGAGAGACACACAGCCAGACAGGCAGAGAGAGACACAGCCAGACAGGCTGAGAGAGACACAGCCAGACAGGCAGAGAGAGACACAGTCAGACAGGCAGAGAGAGACACAGCCAGACAGGCAAAGAGAGAGAGCCAGACAGGCAGAGAGACACAGCCAGAGAGGCAGAGAGAGACACAGCCAGACAGGCAGAGAGAGACAGAAGAAAGGAATAGTGTAGGTATCTCCTTAAAGGTGCAATCAATTAATAATATATTATAGACCCATTGGAGTACAGATGACAGATTCTGGTTTTAAATGTCATCACGATCCAAGTTACAAACCAATTGCCTCCTAACTCATGGAGAGACTCGAGGTAAAAAAAATACTGCCTGTTACTATGGTGATGATTTCGCTGCTTGCATGGTGTTGCTATTCCTATTATTGTCACAGGAACGGTTATATACTGTATATGAAAGGATGAGAGATCTGGAGAGTAAAAATGGAACATTAACACATATCCTATTAACGACGGCAAAACAAAAACCCAGTCCCTATTCACTGGGTGGCCATATATAGTTATTTGACCTCTGAAGTGAAGGGTCATAGGATTGGGCAAGATGAAAGAAAAAAAAAACTTCTCAAAAATATTTTTGTGCTTTCTTCAAAATCAAACATTGCCAACAGCACATGCCATTTTTTACCTAGACAGATGGGTAGCAACAAAATAGTTCCCTGCATGATATAGGCCTCATTATGGTCCAATCAGAAAATCTATTTACTCGTCTATTGCAATCCCATGGCACCTGTGGTTTGTTGCATCATGTGGGCTTGAAGACAGACACTACAAAAGCTACTGGACTTTAGTTAACAGTTCAAATTGCAGAAAGTGAAAGTGGGATACCTAGTCAGTTGTATAGGGAAAGGGGGATACCTAGTCAGTTGTATAGGGAAAGGGGGACACCTAGTCAGTTGTATAGGGAAAGGGGGATACCTAGTCAGTTGTATAGGGAAAGGGGGATACCTAGTCAGTTGTATAGGGAAATGGGATACCTAGTCAGTTGTATAGGGAAAGGGGATACCTAGTCAGTTGTATAGGGAAATGGGATACCTAGTCAGTTGTATAGGGAAATGGGGATACCTAGTCAGTTGTATAGGGAAATGGGGATACCTAGTCAGTTGTATAGGGAAATGGGGATACCTAGTCAGTTGTATAGGGAAAGGGGGATACCTAGTCAGTTGTATAAAGGGGATACCTAGTCAGTTGTATAGGGGGATACCTAGTCAGTTGTATAGGGAAAGGGGATACCTAGTCAGTTGTATAGGGAAAGGGGGATACCTAGTCAGTTGTATAGGGAAATGGGATACCTAGTCAGTTGTATAGGGAAAGGGGGATACCTAGTCAGTTGTATAGGGAAAGGGGGATACCTAGTCAGTTGTATAGGGAAAGGGGGATACCTAGTCAGTTGTATAGGGAAAGGGGGATACCTAGTCAGTTGTATAGGGAAAGGGGACACCTAGTCAGTTGTATAGGGAAAGGGGGATACCTAGTCAGTTGTATAGGGAAATGGGATACCTAGTCAGTTGTATAGGGAAAGGGGGATACCTAGTCAGTTGTATAGGGAAATGGGGGATACCTAGTCAGTTGTATAGGGAAAGGGGGATACCTAGTCAGTTGTATAGGGAAATGGGATACCTAGTCAGTTGTATAGGGAAAGGGGATACCTAGTCAGTTGTATAGGGAAAGGGGATACCTAGTCAGTTGTATAGGGAAAGGGGATACCTAGTCAGTTGTATAGGGAAAGGGGGATACCTAGTCAGTTGTATAGGGAAAGGGGATACCTAGTCAGTTGTATAGGGAAAGGGGGATACCTAGTCAGTTGTATAGGGAAAGGGGGATACCTAGTCAGTTGTATAGGGAGATGGGATACCTAGTCAGTTGTATAGGGAAAGGGGGATACCTAGTCAGTTGTATAGGGAAAGGGGGATACCTAGTCAGTTGTATAGGGAAATGGGATACCTAGTCAGTTGTATAGGGAAATGGGATACCTAGTCAGTTGTATAGGGAAAGGGGGACACCTAGTCAGTTGTATAGGGAAAGGGGGATACCTAGTCAGTTGTATAGGGAAAGGGGATACCTAGTCAGTTGTATAGGGAAAGGGGGATACCTAGTTAGTTGTATAGGGAAAGGGGATACCTAGTCAGTTGTATAGGGAAAGGGGGATACCTAGTCAGTTGTATAGGGAAATGGGGATACCTAGTCAGTTGTATAGGGAAATGGGATACCTAGTCAGTTGTATAGGGAAATGGGGATACCTAGTCAGTTGTATAGGGAAAGGGGGATACCTAGTCAGTTGTATAGGGAAAGGGGGATACCTAGTCAGTTGTATAGGGAAATGGGGATACCTAGTCAGTTGTATAGGGAAATGGGATACCTAGTCAGTTGTATAGGGAAATGGGGATACCTAGTCAGTTGTATAGGGAAAGGGGGATACCTAGTCAGTTGTATAGGGAAAGGGGGATACCTAGTCAGTTGTATAGGGAAAGGGGGACACCTAGTCAGTTGTATAGGGAAAGGGGGACACCTAGTCAGTTGTATAGGGAAAGGGGACACCTAGTCAGTTGTATAGGGAAAGGGGACACCTAGTCAGTTGTATAGGGAAAGGAGGACACCTAGTCAGTTGTATAGGGAAAGGGGGATACCTAGTCAGTTGTATAGGGAAAGGGGGACACCTAGTCAGTTGTATAGGGAAAGGGGGATACCTAGTCAGTTGTATAGGGAAAGGGGGATACCTAGTCAGTTGTATAGGGAAAGGGGGACACCTAGTCAGTTGTATAGGGAAAGGGGGATACCTAGTCAGTTGTACAACTGAATGCATTCAACTGAAATGTCTATTCCACATTTAACCCAACCCCTCTGAATCAGAGAGGTGCGGGAAGCTGCCTTGAATCGACATCCACGGCGCCCGGGGAACAGTGGGTAGAACGACAGAATTTTACCTTGTCAGCTCGGGGCCAAACTATTCCTCAGAGACGTTCCACATGGTTTCTACAGCATTCTGTGCACAAAATGAATTCCACTTCTTCACACCCCAGAATCCAACATTGGATAAGAGCTCCACACTCAATGTTGTGGCATGTGAAGAAGTCTGCCAGTACCTGCATTAAGAATGACACCATGTGGTCATATGGAGAAATGCAAAATTTGAAGAATTGCTGTGTAATGGAACATATAAACTGTGCTGTATAGTGCCGGACAGACCTTTTAAATTGGCTAAATACTGTGTATTACCACACCAGGAAGACATTACTTCTTAAAACATTCTACCTACCCTTGGATTTTTAAGTCTTATAAAGACATTATGAAGGATCATATATGTATTCAGCAAATAATAAAGTATTTTACCTGTCAGCTTTAAGTAAAGTGTTACTGGAAAGTTTACACTGGGCTTTAGACTGTACGTAAACACTCTGCGCTAGATTCTACTACTTTAACATTCTCCATGAGGTGTTTCTTGTATATTATCCACTAGACTTCTGGGTGCCAGTCTGTTTAATCTCTTGCCAACTCCTTATGGAAGGGGACTGTGGACAAGGGAGAGGAAACAACTTATTTTGGGCTGTATGACTCCATACTCCTCAGACAAATTTAAATCCAAATGACAGCAAAAAAAAAAAAAAAAAAAAAAAAAAAAAAATGACACACTGCTTCCTTATCCAAACATTTCAGATTCATTTAACAAATTCAAACTTCGGTTTTGTTAAAATATTTCCACTGTATTTTCATGAATTAAATGCATCAAAACAACGTAAGAAAAATGTATCTCAGGGCAAAAGGGTGAGGATTGCACACAGAACAATCAATGTAAAATAAAAAGCACACTGTTAGAAGTGGGATCTCAACCTGAATCATAGACACAAGGACAGATGCCTACAGAGAACTTGGGTACAGATGAAGATGACCAACTACTCTTTCCATTTTTTTAGGATGGCAAATGAGATTTATGTGTAGTTAACAGAGACTGTAAGGCTTTAATATATGAAATATCAGCAAAATTAGATATCTTTACAATGAGCACAGCTACTGTAGAACTGATTTGGAGACAATTTATATGAAAAATAAAAAATACAAACTTTCATTAAAAAAAATATATACAGAAATTACAGAAAATTATTCAAGTTAAAAACCAATCATCTGGAAATGGATTTAACAAATTAGAATAAAAGTCCTAAAAACAAAATGCATGTGATTTTACATACTATCCCCTACGTATTTATTTGGACAGGGAAGCTAAAACCTTTACATTTGGCCCTATACTCCAGCATTTTGGATTTGAGATCAAATGTTTTATATGAGGCAACAGTAGAGAATGTCACTTTTTATTGGAGGGTATTTTCATAAATCTGTTTTCCTGTTTAGAAATATAAGCACTTTATGCATTTAGCCCCCCCATTTGAAGTTGTCATGACAAATACAGTATTTGGACAAATTAACTTATAGTGTGTTACATTTAGTCAAAAGTTTAGTATTTAGTCCCATTATTCCTAGCACACAATGACTACATCAAGTTTGTGACTCTACAAGCGAGTTGGATGCATTTGCAGTTTGTTTAGTTTGTGTTTCAGATTATGTTGTGTTCCAATAGAAATTAAATTAAAGGTAAACAATGTTGTGTAATTTTGGAGTCTCTTTAATTGTAAATAATAATAGAATGTTTTCTTAACACAACTACATGAATGTGGATGCTACCATGGTTACAGATAGTCCTGAATGAATCCTGAATAATGATGAGCGAGAAAGTTACAGGCATAAATATCATAACACCTGTTTTTGTTAATGGTTAAGAGGTTAGTGTGTTTTGGGGGCATGATCTTTGTGAATATAACTTTCTCACTCATTATTATTCACGACTCAAGTCATGATTATCCGTAATCATGGTAGCATCCACATGAATGTAAAATATTCTATTCTTATTTAAAATAAAAGTGACTCCAAATTGACACAATACATTATTTACCATAGCTTTCTATTGGACACAACATAATCAGAAACACAGCCAAAACAAACTGTAAATGCATCCAACTCGCTTGTAGAGTCACAAGCTTTATGTAGTCATTGTGTGCTAGAAATATGGAAACAAATAGTCAAGTTTTGACTAAATGTAATACACTATAAGTGAATTTGTTGAAATTCAACTGGACGGACTAGATACGTAAAGTGCATTCATTTCTCAACGGTATAACAGATATGTATGAAAATACCCTCAAATAAAATAGGACATTCTGTCATCACCACATATAAAATATTTGATCTCAAATCCAAAATGCTGGAGCATAGAGTCACATTAAAAAAGTTTTAGCTTCACTTTCTCAATAAATCCGTAGGGGAGAATACATGACATATTTTAGGATACTGCAGCAGAAAACCGAGAGGGGGGATTTTAAACAGGATCTGAATCTGTCATTCAGTCTGATATTATTGACCTCCTTTTATGTGACAATACTAGCCTGGTTCCCAGATGTGTTTGTGTTGTCTTGCTGTCTCCAACTCAAGACAATAGCCATCAGAATTGGCAAGAGAGCACACACAGATCTGGGACCAGGCTATGACATTACTAAGGTAAACAACAACAAGATGAATGTGGACTTCTCTCTATACCCTGTTCTCTTTGACAACATTGAACTCAACAATTATCTGTTTGAAGCCATGATGATTGAAAAGCATGATCTCCATGACGACATTAGAGCACCTGAACATTCCTTCCTGAACGCTGGGTTCTCACATCAACAGGAGGCTGCGTCCTGATTATCTACCCAAGTGTGCAAGTGCACACTCTAAGAGATTGTTCAATCCATGAAAGGGACTGTGCAAGTGCACACTTGGGTAGATATCCATGATGTGGAGTGCTAGTGCCCACAGACAGAAGGGTAGAAAACCAGGACGCAGACTTAAAAGCTCCCCCCTCCCCAAAACACTTTACAGAAGGGAGGGGAAGGAAGCGTCGTAACCATGGAACCCACAGAACGGCGGTTGGACATGTGCTGGTTAAAGAGTCTGTATTTCTTTGTTTCCTACAGTCATACACGGGCACTATCATATCATTGGCTCATCATGTCATTAACTAAAGTCATCAGGAGGTGTGAATGTCTCATCTGTCATGTTTTTCCACTTTTCTTTCTGTCTTTGTTTACAGCAGTACCAGGAGTGTTCCAAGAGGATGGCTTGAAGAAGCAGTCAGTCCAGCGAATGAACAGTCCTAAGTCCTATATGTTTTGCATAGTTTCTCTCAATGCACTTTGTGTTTTCTCTTCTTGTGTTTTTTGTCCTTTTTCTTGCCGGCACACTTCACACAGAACCACTGTTGGTCCTCGGGAGGGGCCGAGACCATCCCGACACAAGGCCTGGGGGGAGAAAGATGGAATCAGTGAGTGATAAAAAGGAGGGAAGACAGAACGATCAAAAAGAGATACATAGTAAGAGTAGATCAGCTTCCCACAGCGTAGCATAAGTTGTATTCTTTAGGTTACAACCAGTCAATGTTCCAACTAGTCAACAGCATCAACCAGTCAATGCTCCTCACTATGGTTCTACAGTAATAACTAGTCAATGTTCCTCACTATGGTTTTACAGTAATAACTAGTCAATGTTCCTCACTATGGTTCTACAGTAATAACTAGTCAATGTTCCTCACTATGGTTTTACAGTAATAACTAGTCAATGTTCCTCACTATGGTTTTACAGTAATAACTAGTCAATGTTCCTCACTATGGTTTTACAGTAATAACTAGTCAATGTTCCTCACTATGGTTTTACAGTAATAACTAGTCAATGTTCCTCACTATGGTTTTACAGTAATAACTAGTCAATGTTCCTCACTATGGTTCTACAGTAAATGAATTAATTAATCAATGGATGGATGAACAAACAAATTAACAAATGAATAAAATAAATGAATTAATGGCTGGATAAATGAATCCAAACCTCTCTCTTACCAGTGGTACCAGTCATCACAGTCATCACAGCCAATCATGGGACTGCCGTCGTCAGGCTTGTTACAGCCAGGACAGATCCAGACCTTATTTCCCCACTCATCACGGACCTACAGGGGAAACAACATTAGCAACAAGACACTCAGGAGTACAATAAGAATAGGCATTTATTATGTTTATTATGTATGCCTATGTACACTGAGTGTACAAAACATTAGGAACATCTGCTCTTTCCTAGGTGAATCCAGGTGAAAGTAATGATCCCTTATTGATGTCACTTGTTAAATCCACTTCAATCAGTGTAGATGAAGGGGAGGAGACAGTTTAAAGAATGATTTTTAAGCCTTGAGACATGGATTGTCTGTGTGTGCCATTCAGAGGGTGACGATTTAAGTGCCTTTGAACGGGGTATGGTAGTAAGTGCAAGGCAATTTGTGTCAAGAACTGCAACACTGCTCAACTATTTCCAGTGTGTATCAAGAATAGTCCATCACCCAAAGGACATCCAGCCAACTTGACACAACTGTGGGAAGCATTGGGAAGTCAGCATTGACGTGGAATGCTTTTGGACACCTTGTAGAGCCCTGACGAATGGAGGCTGCTCCGAGGGCTAAAGGGGGTTCAACTCGATATTACTGAGGTGTTCCTAATGTTTGGTATACGCAGCGTATATCCATTACCTGTTACTATCCGGAGCAAAGGAGAACATGCTCAAGACTATGTATACTGCAGTTGTGCTTCTTCAATAAAAACATATTTCAAAACACATAGGAGTAGAAAGACATATGTTTCCAGCCACATGTCCCTCACTAACTTTAAGCATCAGCTGTCAGAGCAGCTTACCGATCATTGCACCTGTACACAGCCCATCTGTAAATAGCCCACCCAACTACCTCATCCTAATAGTTTTTTATTATTATAATTTTTTTCTCTCCTTTGCACCCTGGTATCTCTACTTGCACATTCATCTTCTACACATCTATCACTCCAGTGTTTAATTGCTAAGTTTAAATTATTTCGCCACTATGACCTATTTATTGCCTTTTCCTCCCTAATCTTATTACATTTGCACTCACTGCATGTATATTTTTCTATTGCGTTATTTGTTTATTCCATGTGTAACTCTGTGTTGTTGTTTGTGTCGCGCTGTTTTGCTTTATCTTGGCCAGGTCGCAGTTGTAAATGAGAACTTGTTCTCAACTGGCCATCTGGTTAAATAAAATGTAAAAACGTTTTGTTTAAATGAGCTGTATATGAGTGATTAAGGGGGTCCCACAGGAAGACAGAATAGTCAGGAGAGATACATGAGTATATAGTGGCATGGCACTCACCACATATGTCTTGACAGTTTCAGTGACCACGCTGCGTACACATGTTTTGCCGGAGGATGCGGGGGAGAGCATGGCAGGGGGAGGGCTGGCAGGGGGAAGATGGGATGCAGGGGGTGCCAACGAGGGTATTGGAGGGAGGATTGGAGGAGGTGGCGGCAGCTGAAGGCGATTGCCGGGTCCAGATTTGGCGGCGGGGGTCTTAGGAGCTGGCATCTTAGGCGGTGGCGGCGGCTCGGAATTCAAGACCACCTTGCTGATAACTCTGGAGATAGGCAGAAAGAGAGAGAGAAAAAGAGGGAAGGCGAGAGAGAGAGAGAAGAAGAGAAAGAGACATCACAACAGAACCAATGAGAAACTTACTTCATGGGGGTCAAAATTATAGGCCCTGAACCACATAGGGCCAGCAACAGCACTTGTTTTGTACATCTATGTATAATTACTCCTGTGTCAGTGTGTGCTATACATGTTTGATGCAGCTGAATGCCTCAGCCAAATTAAGTTGAAGGTGCAATATGTAGAAATTGCTCAGCATTTCCTGGTTACTAAAAATCTAAAAGTTTGCTTAATTTCAATTTGTGACAAAAACAAGCAATGTATATATAGTGTAGATGATCATTGTACCATCTGAGCCACTGTGAAATCTATTTTCAATAACCAAAAATATTGTATTTTCAAATGTTTGAAGCTGGTGTACAAAATCAAAAGACACAAAAATGTAACTTTAAGAATGGGAAGCATAGAAATAGTGCCACATAAAACAGATTTACCTACATACACCAGTCAATAGTTTGGACACACCTACTCATTCCAGGGTTTTTCTTTAATTTTACCTTTTTTTTCACATTGTAGAATAATAGTGAAGACATCAAAGCTATGAAATAACATATGGAATCAAGTAATAACCAAAAGTGTTAAATCAAAATAAATTTGAGATTCTTCAAAAGTTTTCAACCTTTGCCTTGATGACAACTTTGCACACTCTTGGCATTCTCTCAACCAACTTCATTAGGTAGTCACCTGGAATACATTTCAATTACCACGTGTTCCTTCTTAAAAAGTTCATTTGTGGAATTTCTTTCCTTCTAAATGAGTTTGAGCTTATCAGTTGTGTTGTGACAAGGTAGGGGTGGTATACAGAAGACAACCCTATTTGGTAAAAGACCAAGTCCATATTATGGCAATAACAGCTCAAATAAGCAAAGAGAAACGACAGTCCCTCATTACTTTAAGACATGAAGGTCAGTCAATATGGAAAATGTCAAGAACTTTGAAAGTTTCTTCAAGTGCAGTCGCAAAAGCCATCAAGCGCTGTGATGAAACTGGCTCTCATGAGGACCGCCACAGGAAAGGAAGACCCAGAGTTACCTCTGCCGCAGAGGATACGTTCATTAGCTACCAGCCTCAGATTTCACCCCAAATAAATGCTTCACAGAGTTCAAGTAAAAGACACATTTCAACATCAACTGTTCAGAGGAGACTGCGTGAATCAGGCTTTCATGGTCGAATTGCTGCAAAGAAACCACTACTAAAGGACACCATTTAGAAGAGGAGACTTGCTTGAGCCAAGAAACACGAGCAATGGACATTAGACCGGTGGAAATTTGTGCTTTGGTCTGGAGTCCAAGTTAGAGATTTTTGGTTCCAACCGCTGTGTCTTTGTGAGACGCCGAGTAGGTGAACGCATGATCTCGAATGTGTGGTTGCCACGGTGAAGCATGGAGGAAGCTTTGCTGGTAACACTGTCTGTGATTTATTTAGAATTCAAGGCACACATAACCAGCATGGCTACCACATAATTCTGCAGCGATGACCTGGCATCCACAATCACCTGACTTTAACTCAATTGAGATGGTTTAGGATAAGTTGGACCGCAGAGTGAAGGAAAAGCAGCCAACAAGTCCATGCGCCGAATACAACAGGTGGAGACCTTACTGTGAAATACTTACTTACAAGCCCTTAACCAACAATGCAGTTCAAGAAACAGAGTTAAGAAAATATTTACTAAATTAACTAAAAGTATTTCTGTAACAAAACTTTTTTTTTTTAAGTAAAAAAGTAACAAGAAAATAACATAACAATAATGAGGCTATATACTGGGGGTACCGGTACCGAGTCAATGTGGAGGCTATATACTGGGGGTACCGGTACCGAGTCAATGTGCAGGTGTACAGGTTAGTCGAGGTAATTTCTAAAGTGACTATGCATAGATAATAAACAGAGAGTAGCAGCAGTGTAAAAACAAAGGGGGAGAAAAAGAGAAACTATTTACATTGATTTACAATGTAAATAGTCTAGGTGGCCATTTCATTAATTGTTCAGCAGTCTTATGGCTTGGGGGTAGAAGCTGTTAAGGACCCTTTTGGTTCCTAGACTTGGCGATCCGGTACCGCTTGCCGTGCGGTAGCAGAGAGAACAGTCTATGACTTGGATGACTGGAGCCTTAGACAATTTTTTGGGTCTTCCTCTGACGCCGCCTATTATATAGGTCCTGGATGTCAGGAAGCTTGGCCCCAGTGATGTACTGGGCCGTACACACTACCCTCTGTTGCGCCTTACGGTCAGATGCTGAGCAGTTGCCATACCAGGCGTTGATGCCTGTCAGGATGCTCTCGATGGTGCAGCTGTAGAACCTTTTAAGGATCTGAGGACCCATGTCAAATCTCTTCAGTCTCCTGAGGGGGAAAAGGTGTTGTCGTGCGGTCTTCACAACTGTCTTGGTGTGTTTGGACCATGATAGTTTGTTGGTGATGTGGACACCAAGGAGCTCTCAACCTGCTCCACTGCAGCCCCGTCGATATTAATGGGGGCCTGTTCGGCCCTCCTTTTCCTGTAGTCCACGATCAGCTCCTTTGTCTTGCTCACATTGAGGGAGAGGTTGTTGTCTTGGCACCACACTGCCAGGTCTCTGACCACTTCCCTATAGGCCGTCTCATCGTTGTCAGTCACTGTTGTGTCGTCAGCAAACTTAATGGTGTTGGAGTTGTGTTTGGCCACAGTCGTGGGTGAACAGGGAGTACACAAGGGGACTATGTATTAGAGGTCGACCGATTATGATTTTTCAACGCCGATACCGATTATTGGAGGACCAAAAAACCTGATACCGATTAATCGGCTGATTTTTAATAATGACAATTACAACAATACTGAATGAACACTTATTTTAACTTAATATAATACATCAATAAAATAAATGTAGCCTCAAGTAAATAATGAAACATGTTCAATTTGGTTTAAATAATGCAAAAACAAAGTGTTGGAGAAGAAAGTAAAAGTGCAATAAGCGCTATGTAAGAAAGCTAACGTTTAAGTTCCTTGCTCAGAACATGAGAACATATGAAAGTTGGTGGTTCCTTTTAACATGAGTCTTCAATATTCCCAGGTAAGAAGTTTTAGGTTGTAGTTATTATAGGACTTTTTCCCTCTATACCATTTGTATTTCATTAACCTTTGACTATTGGATGTTCTTATAGGCACTTTAGTATTGCCAGTGTAACAGTTTAGCTTCCGTCCCTCTCCTCGCTCCTCCCTGGGCTAGAACCAGGAACACAACGACAACAGCCACCCTCGAAGCAGCGTTACCCATGCAGAGCAAGGGAAACAACCACCCCAAGGCTCAGAGCGAGTGACGTTTGAAAGGCTATTAGCGAGCGTTAACTAGCCAGCCATTTCACTTCGGTTACACCAGCATCTTGGGAGTTGATAGGCTTGGAGTCATAAACAGCGCAATGCTTGCCGCACAACGAAGAGCTGCTGGCAAAACGCACGACAGTGCTGTTTGAATGAATGTTTACACGCCTGCTTCTGCCTACCACCGCTCAGTCAGATACTTAGATATTTGTATACTCAGTCAGATTATACACAACGCAGGACCCACTATATAATATCTAGTAATATCATCAACCATGTGTAGTTAACTAGTGATTATGATTGATTGTTTTTTATAAGATAAGTTTACTGCTAGCTAGCAACTTACCTTGGCTTGCTGCATTCGCGTAACAGGCAGTCTCCTTGTGGAGTGCAAAGAGTGCAACGGTCATTATTGCGTTGGACTAGTTAACTGTAAGGTTGCAAGATTGGATCCCCCGAGCTGACAAGGGGAAAATCTGTCGTTCTGCCCCTGAACGAGGCAGGTAACCCACCATTCCTAGGCCGTCATTGAAAATAAGAATGTGTTCTTAACTGACTTGCCTAGTTAAATAAAGATTAAATAAAGGTGTAAAAAAATATATATATTTTAAAAGAATTGGCAAAATCGGTCCAAAAATAGTCTAGGGTTTCTGGCATGATGGTGTTGATGTGAGCCATGACCAGCCTTTCAAAGCACTTCATGGCTACCGACGTGAATGGGGCAGCAGGTAGCCTAGTGGTTAGAGCGATGGACTAGTAACCGAAAGGTTGCAAAATCAAATCCCCGAGCTGACAAGGTAAAACAAAACCATTGTTCTGCCCCTGAACAAGGCAGTTAACCCACTGTTCCTAGGCCATCATTGAAAATAAGAATTTGTTCTTAACTGACTTGCCTAGTTAAATGAAGGTACAATTTAAAAAATGCTATGGGGCAGTAGTCAAAAAGAGTCTGCTACGAAAAGACTCTGCTACGGGGCAGTAATCATTTAGCAGGTTACCTTCGCCTTCTTGGGCACAGGGACTATGGTGGTCTGTTTGAAACATGTAGGTATTACAGACTCGGTCAAGGAGAGGTTGAAAATGTCAGTGTAGACACTTGCCAGTTGGTCCGCACATGCTTTGAGTACTGTCCATCCTGGTAATCCGCCTGGCCCCACGGTTTTGTGAATGTTGACCTGTTTAAAGGTCTTGGCTACGGAGAGAGTGATCACACAGTCGTTCGGAACAGCTGGTGCGCTCATCCATACTTCAGTGTTGCTTGTCTCGAAGCGAGCATAAAAGGCATTTAGCTCATCCGGTAGGCTCGCGTCACTGGGCAGCTCACGGCTGAGTTTCTCTTTGTAGTGCTCAGCATATGTGGGAACTCCTTCAAGACTGTTGGAAAAGCATTCCAGGTGAAGCTGGTTGAGAGAATGCCAAGAATGTGCAAAGCTGTCATCAAGGAAGAAGGGTGGCTACTTTGAAGAATCTAAAATATATTTTGATTTGTTTAACACATTTTTGGTTACATGATGATTCCATTTGTGTTATTTCATAGTTTTGATGTCTTCACTATTATTCTACAATGTAGAAAAAAGTGAAAATAAAGAAAAACCCTTGAATGACTAGGTGTGTCCAAACTTTTGACTGGTACTGTCCAATGCCGCTCTGACATATATGTATATATATTCTTAATCCATGTATTACTTATATTTAGGTGTATTTTGGAGTACATGTTGTGAAACTGTTAGATATTACTTGTTAGATATTACTGCACTGTCGGAGCTAGAAGCACAAGCATTTCGCTACACTCACAATAACATCTGCTAAACACGTGTATGACCAATAAATTTGAATTGATTTCTGTCTAAAAAATATATATATTAAACACCTGTTTTCACTTTGTAACTATGGGGTATTGTGTGTAGACTGATGAGGATTTGTTTTTATTTAATAGAATAAGGCTGTAACGTAACAAAAAGTGAAAAAAGTCAAGGGGTCTGAATACTTTCTGAATGGACTATTAAAGTTGTATTAATTTGAATTGAGAAACTTACATTTTGTCCTGTCCAGCCCCCACCCTCAGGGTCAGCCTGGGGATGACAGGAGACGGGACAGTCACTGGAGTCTCCACCCTCACCTGGAACAGTGGGGAAAAGAAGAAGGAGCAACGTTGTTATTGTGTGTGTGTGTGCATAAGATGCTTCACTAATGTTTTATAAAACGCTACACTACAAACCTTTTCTAGTCTGATCTTCTCTTTTTCCTTCTCTCGCTTCTCCTTATCTTTCTTCTTCTCCTCTTTATCTCTCTCCTTCTCCCTCTCCTTTTCCTTCTCCTTGTCTTTATCTTTCTTCTTCTTCTTCTTCTTCTCGTCTTTCTTCTTGTCCTTCTCCTTGCCCTTCACATCCTTGTCCTGGAGGATGGGGGGAAGAGGGGGCAGCATGGAGGGGATGCGGAGACACGTCGACGGGCTGAACAGGACAGGCATGTCACTCAAACTGAACGGGGTGAGGGAGGATATCTTCTGCCTGTCCTTGCCCTTCTCCCGCTTGTCTTTGTCCTTCTTGCTCTTCTCCTTGTCCTTCTTCTTGTCTTTGTGTTTGTCCTTCTCCTTCTTCTTGCCGCTGCCATCCCCTCCACCGCGGGACTTGATCTTGATCATGGAGCCCTCCGGACTGCCAAACCCTGACATCTGACCCTGGAAGTGTTCCCTGAGGTCGTCCTTGTTTCCAAGGTCTTTCCATGGTATCTTGGCCTCTTTGGAGAAAGAATCTTTACTCTTGTCCCTGTTCTTATCCTTGTTCTTCTCTTTCATCTTCCCCCTGTCCTTATCCCTCTCTTTATCTTTCGGTTTCTCTCCTTTCTCCTTCTTCTTCATCTTTGTCTTGAGCTCCTTCTTCAGTTTCTTCTTGATGTCAGCCGAGGAGACAAGTTTGTTCTTCTCCTGGAACATCTTGAGGAGGGGCTCCGGCGTCGGGGGTGAGGCGGACGCTGAGGAGAGGTACGATTCGTCCTGGGGCTGTCCTGCTGAGGGATCCCCCTGGTTTACCTTGCGTATGACCTCGTTGATGGAGTCGTCCATGGTCCAGCTCCCGGGGCCGCCACCTGCGTTGAGGTGTAGTGGCGTGGACAGGTCTTTAGCCATGGTGTTGGCTCCCAGTGAGAGCTTAGGCATTCCTCCTGGCTCCATGATAGTGAGCCTGCGGGGAGAGGAGAAGCCATCGTTCTCCGACTCGCAGCCCGACGAGAAGGCGAAGGGGTCGGGCTCCCGCTCGGCGCATGCCCTGGCGATCACAGTGTCGATGGAGTCGTCGATATCGGCGTTGTTGGTGCCAGGTTCGACGAGTTTACTAGAGACGAAACCTGCAAGCTCGTGGTCCTCTAGGCTCTGCACGTGGATATTCTCCTTCCCCATCCTCTCACTGAGGGCTGACAGGGGCAGCCTCTGTAGGCCAAGGACCTGAGCCTCAGACTTGCCCTGGGGGTGAGACCCAGACTTGGCTCCAGAGCCTATCTTGGGGCTCTTGGGACTTTTAGGGCTCTTGGTCCGGCAAGGTGACTTTTTCCTTTCCTTGGAAGATTTGGGAGAGCGGATGGGGCTGCCTGACATAGCCCCACCAGCGTTGACCCCCTTGGGGGACTTAGTCCGTGGCCTGCTGGGGGATGAGCCCTTGGGCCCTTTGCGGCCTTGACTGCCATGTGACTTATGATCTGAGTGTCTCCCA
This sequence comes from Oncorhynchus tshawytscha, assembly GCF_018296145.1. Taxonomy (NCBI): domain Eukaryota; kingdom Metazoa; phylum Chordata; class Actinopteri; order Salmoniformes; family Salmonidae; genus Oncorhynchus; species Oncorhynchus tshawytscha. The sequence goes on along the minus strand of NC_056447.1, from coordinate 50,316,713 downwards.
GGGGTCACCGGCTGGGGTCTGAACGACGTTGGAGGCCCAGGTGTCTCAGGGGACATAGACATTGAACCCAGGCTGTCGTGAGAGTGGGAGGCCATCATGCCTGGAGGAACACGCTGGGGGTTGAGGGAGGTGAGGGGCTCCCTGGGCTCCATGCTCCAGTCGGGGCTGAAGCCAGAGTGCATGCGAGGCCTCTTGGAGGTGGGCATCATACCCATGGCGGCGTCGGGGCTGTCCAGGTGTCTCTTCACAGGGTGGTTCTCATCGTTCACCGCCTCGTCATCATCCATATCCTCGTCGGTATCGTCCAGCGGGACCTGCATGGCCTCAGCAGAGGTGCCCATGTCAGCCAGGGCTTCCTCCTCTTCTGCAGTTGAGAAAGAGAGAGAGATATAATACTGAGTTAAATCAATCACTAAATCTTCTAGAGTCTGATTGGCATTGAATTAAAGGTCAAGGATAAAAACATTATCTGTTTGACAAAACCCCATAAACACACAAATACAGAAGCATACTCTCCCCATCACTCCCTATCTCACAACATTCTCCATGCACAACTGTTCTCCATAGAGGTAAGTTGTGTAACACAAACACAAACAATGCTACAGCCTTACCTTCCTGTAGTGAGACCAAGGGTGGCATATAATCTGGAATGTAGTCCTTCCTCTCCTCTGCGTCCCACCGGACCCCCACTCCAGGCTGAGGGAACTGCAGCACGTTGTTCTTGCTGAGGGGGAAGAGGGGCGTCTGCTGGGCGAACCCTACGGGCTCCAGGTTGTGGACATAGTCCTCCAGCTCAGATAGACTCACCCCCAGCAGCCTAAATGCCTGGCCTACGTCATCCAGCACTGGGTCTGTTCTCCCATCTAGGAACAGACAGGAGAATGCATGAGACATCAAAACGAAAGGCCTTCTTTTACATGCATCTTCCTAAGGGTCAAACCCAAGGGGTGAGACTGAATGGGGTGAGACTTTGTCAAACAGATCCTCCTCTTTCTTAAATCCTGGTTTGATTGAGCCAAAATGAAGATATCCTAAACCATTAGCTGTTATGTCTTCAGCAAATAGTTGCTTTTCTGTCATTTCATCCTGTACAATTATTGACAAACCTACTACATTTATAGGACAGTATTTTCTTAAAAGACATTCTAAAATGAGATACCACACTGTTTTCCTTCTCTGCCATGTTGAACACTCCCCTGTGTTGACATCTGAGCTAACCATGTCGGACACAGCATGACAGGTTTTTAGAGAAACACATGGCCAAAACATACACAATTAAGCTAACAGCTACATACATGCAATACTTAGAAAATGTATACTCGCAAACACAACAAAGTCTGGTCATTGATTAAATAATGTGGCTTACTAACATAGTTGGTTAGCAGCTTGGTTATGTTTACTGAAAATGTATATTATTAGAACTAACGTTAGGCCTCGGTTGGAGGGGGCGCTTAGTCACAGAGCCGGGAATAAACAACATGACTCAATACCTAACCAGATCACTTTCACTTCAAGTAGACATTTCAGAAATACAGTACTTACAGAGCTCCGAATATCGATGACAACCCCTGGCCAACTGCTGGATATATCTGTGCAGAACATCGGAAAGCAGGTCGCAGGCGGTGAGCTGCACCGCATCCCAGCCCAACGCTTGGCAGATCTGCGCCACCGACACACGCAGCAGCGAGCGGGCATAGCTCTCGCACATCACGCTGACTTTAGTAACGGTGGTGGCTTCGTCAATCCCTACTATAGAACATCTTCCTGGTCTTCATGATGCATGAAATACATGCAGGTCGCGAACAAAACGCTCGATGGGGGTTAATTTTGACATCTATTCGAGTAAATATGTTGGCGGTCTTGTCAGAGCCGCCATCTTGTTTCCACCGACAAACCCATCGATTTGACATGCGCAAAAACATGGGACAACCCACAGAAGAAAGGTACGTTCGCAGGGATCATTACCTACGCTGCGCAAGCCGGAAAACTTTTCAACTACCAAACAGCCATTCCATTTTCACTGACATAAATAACCGTAGGAATAAGGTAAAGGAGGACACTCAGCTATGGATGAAGAATACGATGTTATCGTTCTCGGTACCGGCTTAACGGTGAGAAAATGGACAAAGCAATTGTACGAACTTCCAATAGTCGAAGCATGCTCATGCATGACATGTCACAGTTAGGTGTGTAGGCTAATCTGTAGGCTAATGTCATGGCTAACTAGTGCTAAATTAGCTTGCTTTCTCTTTAGTTAGATATCCATTTTAAGTTATTTTCAGAAATGTGTCTGCTTTGTTTTTCAGTAGTGTTATCTGTGTGTGGTGATACTTTCCACAGTCTACAACAAGTGACAGCTCACGTACAATAACTAGTATTTCCTGTTATTTTCAACTAGAATAAAATCACAGAACAATGAGACAGATATTTCACAGGATGTATAAATGTGAAGCATCCGCTTGGCGTTTCCACTCACTACCAAATATGGCAGTGAGAGGAAGCCCACTGGCGGGCAGTGGGAGGAGATGGATTTTGGCCGACATTATGCAAATTCTTATCGACAAAAACATTTGATCTCAATACAGTTTTCTGTAGCCAAAACTAAAATATGCTATGAACATAGTGGACCAAGGTTTGTAGACTTTACCCTTTGTGAACGTTTTTATTTTATTTGACTTATTGTTGTTTAGAAGGAACGCAAAGGCGAAATGAGCTATTAAGTGTTCCCTAACGGAAATATGCAGATGATGGTAGAACGCGCCAATAGGATTTCGCTCACACGTCCCTGACTCTTCACCCCTCCTTGCTTGTTCTGCCCACTATGGCTCACGTGTTCACATTGGAAACGACAGGCTGTGGTCTATCTTGGTTTAGTTATATAAAAGTCTTTGGTAAAATGTAGCTAACGTTAGCTAGTTGGCTACACTAGCTAGCTACTAGTAGCCAGTTTAGCTACTTGTGGTGTTAGCTGTTATACTATTTACATTGTTCTTTAAACATCTCTCTAAAACATAAAATATCACTTTTATACATACATTTTTTTGTTTAACGAATTTTACCTATCTGACTTTTATCTATTTATTTCCTAAGGAATGCATTCTGTCTGGCATTATGTCAGTGAAGGGGAAGAAGGTGCTTCATATGGACAGGAACTCGTACTATGGAGCAGAGAGCGCTTCCATCACACCACTGGAAGACGTAAGCGAAGGCACACAAGATGACCATTTTCATGCTATCATGCCTGTCCTGTTTTCTTTTGGTCAAGCCTTAACTAGGCCAGCCCAGTAATTGGCTCAACTCAGATCAGTAGTGTGGAAAGGGTATTAACCTGGGCTGTATTCATTATTTGAATTCCGTTGCAAAACCTTTAATCCTTTGCAAAATGTTTTGCAATGGATACTGTTTACCATTTATTCTAGAACCCAATCGGAACCAAACGGGGAGGGACCTACCTGAATTTGTCCAATAGAAACTTGTTTTTCCGTTGCAAAACGTTTTCTGTTTGTAGTAAACCAAATGTTTTGTAACGGAATCCAACTAATGAATACACACCAGTGGTTCTAAAACAGCCCACATCATGTGGTGCTATCACACAAATATAGAGTTACATGTTCTATTATCTATGTTGTCACACAGATATAGAGTAAGTGACATGTTATGTTATCTATGCTGTCACATTTCATTATTATAGTTGAGGCACAGCTGAGTTTGAGATACTCAAAAACTGACACCACTGTTTTACTGTCAAAGAAATTAAGTCATCAAATCCAAGTTTATTTGTCACGTGCGCCGAATACAACAGGTGTAGACCTTACAGTGAAATGCTGAATACAACAGGTGTAGACCTCACAGTGAAATGCTGAATACAACATGTGTAGTAGACCTTACAGTGAAATGCTGAATACAACAGGTGTAGTAGACCTTACAGTGAAATGCTGAATACAACAGGTGTAGTAGACCTTACAGTGAAATGCTGAATACAACAGGTGTAGTAGACTTTACAGTGAAATGCTGAATACAACAGGTGTAGTAGACCTTACAGTGAAATGCTGAATACAACAGGTGTAGACCTCACAGTGAAATGCTGAATACAACATGTGTAGTAGACCTTAAAGTGAAATGCTGAATACAACATGTGTAGTAGACCTTACAGTGAAATGCTGAATACAACAGGTGTAGTAGACCTTACAGTGAAATGCTGAATACAACAGGTGTAGTAGACCTTACAGTGAAATGCTGAATACAACAGGTGTAGTAGACTTTACAGTGAAATGCTGAATACAACAGGTGTAGTAGACCTTACAGTGAAATGCTGAATACAACAGGTGTAGACCTCACAGTGAAATGCTGAATACAACATGTGTAGTAGACCTTACAGTGAAATGCCGAATACAACAGGTGTAGTAGACCTTACAGTGAAATGCTGAATACAACAGGTGTAGACCTCACAGTGAAATGCTGAATACAACATGTGTAGTAGACCTTACAGTGAAATGCCGAATACAACAGGTGTAGTAGACCTTACAGTGAAATGCCGAATACAACAGGTGTAGTAGACCTTACAGTGAAATGCTTACTTACAGGCTCTAACCAATAGTACAAAAAATGAATTAGGTGAACAATAGGTAGGTAAAGAAATAAAAACAACAAGTAATAAAAAAGTAATAACAAATAAAATGTTTAATCATTCCTGTTTATTTTTTTACTTGTCCCCCTCCAGTTGTACAAGCGCTTCAGCCTTCCAGGTAAACCTCCGGAGTCCATGGGAAGAGGTCGGGACTGGAGCGTGGACCTCATCCCAAAGTTCCTGATGGCCAATGGTAGGAAAGCAATATGGCATTCTAGATACAATACTGAGTGCAGGGTTGTGTTTATTCGCCATCACACGAGGGAGGGACTGGAACAGGAAGGGACGAACTGGCCCTGTCCAATAAGAAATGTTTTCCGTTGCATGCCCTAATGATCAGGTCTCTTTTCCTCTCTCGGCTGTACCCAGGTCAGCTGGTGAGGATGTTGCTGATCACTCAGGTGACCCGTTACCTGGACTTCAAGGTGATCGAGGGCAGCTTTGTCTACAAGAAGGGAGCCATCTACAAAGTGCCTGTCACTGAGACAGAGGCACTGGCCTCCAGTGAGTGTATATACACCAAGTGTACAAAACATTAAGAACACCTGCTCTTTCCATGACCGACTGACCAGGTGAAAGCTAAGATCACTTATTGATGTAACTTGTTAAATCCACTTCAATCTGTGTAGATGAAGGGGAGGAGACAGTTTAAAGAAGGATTTTTAAGCCTTGAGACATGGATTGTCTGTGTGTGCCATTCAGAGGGTGAATGGGCAAGACAAACGATTTAAGTGCCTTTGAACGGGAAATGGTAGTAGGTGCCAGGCACACCGGTTTGTGTCAAGAACTGTAATGCTACTGGATTTTTCACGCTCAACAGTTTCCCATGTGTATCAAGAATGGTTCACGACCCAAAGAACATCCAGCCAACTTGACACAACTGTGATCAACATGGGCCAGCATCCTTGTGGAATGCTTTCAACACCTTGTGGAGTCCATGTCCTGACAAATTGAGGCTGTTCTGAGAACAATAGGAAGGTGTTCTTAATGTTTTGTACACTCAGTGTATTTCAATGGCATTCTCAGATGCGTATTCCTATAATATTATGCCATTAAGCACAAAGATACTTACAGTACAGTGAGTGCATACATTTGTTGGTATGTATATGCTATCTTCTCGGTTGATTATTTGTGGATGACCTATGCTCCCCAAGGAGAAAAAGTTAAGTCTAGTTAGTCGTATTCTATTAACTTATGCTATAGCTATACCACTTAACCAAAGCTTTTATCCCAAGAAACGTACAGTATTTCTGAGCGCATCCATTTGTTTTGTATGTGTATGGGACCCCCACAGGAATGAAATCCACAATTGAACTCACAACCACACAGGACCACATTCTTAGTCTAATTTCAGACCACAGCAGCTTTTTCTATTTCTGTCTGACTGACTTTCCTGACACCTCAGGTTTGATGGGGATTTTTGAGAAGAGGCGGTTTAGGAACTTCTTGATCTTCGTTGCCAACTACGACACGAAAGATCCCAAAACCATGGAGGGTGTTGACCCCAACAAGTCGTCGATGCGTGCCCTGTACAAGAAGTTCAGCCTGGGCCAGGATGTGATGGACTTCACTGGTCACGCCCTCGCTCTCTACAGGACAGACGAGTAAGTGGCTTTGTCTGAAATAAGACAAATCTAGGCACCCACATTATTATAATAAAATGATATGTGTGGATGTTTCTTGTGTATCAGCGTTACTATACACGTGGATGTTTCTTGAGGTTTTATTTGGTGTTTTATTTACTATTATTTATTGTGAGAGCTCGGGGTGAGTACGATGTTTGCCCTCGACACTATTAGAAACTTGAATGATGGGAATTAATAGGATGGGCAACTGTCCACTGTGTTCAGGCAGGTACACATAATTAAAGGGGTGTCAAATCTAAAATATGTAACATCTATAAACATTTATAAGCATTTTTGATGTCTTATTCGTGAACATTTTAACAATGTAACTGTGTTACAATCTAGTATTTGTGTGATCTCTCAGCTACCTGGATCAGCCCTGCATCAACACTATCAATAGGATCAAACTGTACAGTGAGTCTCTGGCCAGATATGGCAAGAGTCCTTACCTCTACCCTCTCTACGGCCTGGGGGAGCTGCCACAAGGCTTTGCCAGGTAAGATGACTTTGTCCGTATTATGTAATTGATCCTGATTAATCAAGAATTCCTGCTTTTCTGACGCTATCGTTTTCAGTACATACTAGAGTTGAAGTTAACCTACTCCCAAACCAATATCCTACTGATTTCAGTTGTTCTGATCGTATAAATCATTCTAGTTCTGTGGTTCTGATCACATCCCTGATTTGACTGTTTTTAGCCTTTTGCTTAACTAACCCATCCCATGCTCCACCATTCACCAGTGTCTTTGACTTGACTTCTCTCCCTCTAGGTTGAGCGCTATCTATGGTGGCACCTACATGCTGAACAAGCCCATAGAGGAGATTGTTATGGAGAATGGAAAGGTGGTGGGGGTAAAGTCAGAGGGAGAGGTGAGTTTTTGTCACATTTTCATGTTATAATTAAGCAATAAGACCTGAGGGGGGTGTGATTATATGGCCAATATACCACGGCTAAGGGCTGATCTTATGTATGACGCAACTCGGAGTGTCTGGACACAGCCCTTAGCAGTGGTATGTTGGCAATATATCACAAACCCCCGAGGTGCCTTACTGCTATTATAAACTGGTTACCAACTTAGTTAGAGCAGTACAAATATCTTTGGGATTCATACCCGTGGTATCGGGTCTGATATATTTTTGGTCATGTAGTGTATGCGGACACCTGCTCGTTGGCATTAATATGGAGTTGGTCCCATCAAAAACAGCCCCAGACCATTATTCCTCCTCCACCAAAATGTACAGTTGGTACTATGCTTTCGGATAGGTAGCGTTCTCCTGGCATCCGCCAAACCCAGATTTGTCCAGTCGGAGTGCCAGATGGTGAAGCGTGATTCATCACTCCAGAGAACGTGTTTCCACTGCTCCAGAGTCCAATGGCGGTGCGCTTTACACCACTCCAGCCGATGCTTGGCATTGTGCATGGTGATCTTAGGCTTGTGTGCTGCTGCTCGGCCACGGAAACCCATTACATGAATCTCCCGACGAACAGTTCTTGTGCTGACATTGCTTACAGTTGCAGTTTGGAACTCTGTAGAGAGTGTTGCAACCGAGGACAGACGATTTTTAACGCACTACGCGCTTCAGCACTCAGCGGTCCCGTTCTGTGAGCCTGTGTGGCCTACCGCTTTGCGGCTGAGCCGTTGTTGCTCCTAGACGTTTCCACTTCACAATAACAGCACTTACAGTTGACTGGGGCAGCTCTAGCAGGGCAGAAATTTGACGAACTGACTTGTTGGAAAGGTGGCATCCTATGACGGTGGCGCGTTGAAAGTGACTGAGCTCTTCAGTAAGGCCATTCTACTGCCAATGTTTGTCTATGGAGGTTGCATGGCTGTGTGCTCAATTTTATTATACCTGTCAGCAACAAGTGTGGCTGAAATAGCCAAATCCATTCATTTGAAGGGGGTCCAGATACATTTGGCTGATAGCCGTGGTACAGTATATATACAATCAGCATTCAGGGCTTGAACCACCCAGTTTATAATGATTGTTTTCTATTAGTTCTTCACGGTGAATGTCTTTTGGCAGTGTTTACAACTGACAAAATTTGAATGGTTCCAGATGGCGGTTCGACATCTCTTACATGGTGCCGACAGAGATGGTTGCTTCGCGTTCTTAGGAAACTATGCAGTATTTTTTTTTTAATGTATTATTCTTAAGTCTTATTACATACAGCCGGGAAGAACTGTTGGATATAAGAGCAACGTCAACTTACCAACATTACCACCAGGAATACGGCTTTCCCGAAGCGGATCCTCTGTTTGGTCCACCACCCAGGACAATGGATCGGATCCCAGTAGACGACCCAAAACAACGGTGCCGCAGAGGGGGCAGACAGAGCGGTCTTCTGGTCAGGCTCCGTAGACGGGCACATCGCTCACTGCTCCCGAGTATAGTACTCGCCAATGTTCAGTCTCTTGACAACAAGGTAGACTAAATTCGAGCAAGGGTTGCCTTCCAGAGAGACATCCGAGATTGTAACATTCACTGTTTCACGGAAAGATTGCTCACGTTATCAGGATCGGTACAGCCACCCGGCTTCTTCACACATCGCGCCGACAGAAACAAACATCTCTCTGGTAAGAAGAAGGGTGGGGGTGTATGCCTTATGATTAACGAGTCGTGGTGTGATCATAGCAACATACAGGAACTCAAGTCTTTGTTCACCTGACCTAGAATTCCTTACAATCAAATGCCGACCGCATTATATACCAAGAGAATTGTATTCGATTTTATCACAGCCGTGTATACCCCCCTCCCCAAGCAGACACCTCAATGGCCCTGAACAAACTTTATTTGACTCTATGTAAACTGGAAACCATATCCTGAGGCTGCATTTATTGTAGCTGGGTATTTTAACAAGGCTCCCTAAATTTTATCAGCATATTGAACTCGCGACCCGGGCTGGCAAAAATCTGGATCATTGTTACTCTAACTTCTGCGACGCATACAAAGCCCTCCCTCCTTTCAGCAAATCTGACCATGACTCCATTTTGTTGCTCCCAGCCTATAGACAGAGACTAAAACAGGAAACGTCCTTGCTCAGGTCTGTTCAACGCTGGTCCGACCAATCTGATTCCACGCTTCAAGATTGCTTCGATCACATGGGATATGTTCCGGATAGCCTCAGACAACATTGATGTATATGCTGATTCAGTGAGCAAGTTTATTAGCAAGTGCATCGGTGATGTTGTATCCACGGTGACTATTAAAACCTTCCCCAACCAGAAACTGTGGATTGATGGCAGCATTTGTGCAAAACTGAAAGCATGAACCACTGCTTTTAATCATGGCAAAGCGACCGGAAACATGACCGAATACAAACAGTGCCGCTATTCCCTCCGCAAGGCAATCAAACAAGCTAAGCGTCAGTACAGAGACAAAGTAGAGTCGCAATTCAACGGCTCAGACACAAGAGGTATGTGGCAGGGTCTACAGTCAATCACAGATTACAAAAAGAAAACCAGCCCCGTCACGGACCAGGATGTCTTGCTCCCAGACAGACCAAACAACTGCTTTTCTCACTTTGAGGACAATACAGTGCCACTGACAGGCCCTCTACCAAAACCTGCGGGCTCTCCTCCACCGCAGCCAATGTGTGTAAAACATTTAAATGTGTTAACCCTCGCAAGGCTGCCGGCCCAGACGGCATCCCTAGCCGCTTCCTCAGAACATGCACAGACCAGCTGGCTGGTGTGTTTACGGACCCTATCATAGTTTGCTATCCTAGTCTGCTGTTCCCACATGCATCAAGAGGGCCACCATTGTTCCTGTTCCCAAGAAAGCTAAGGTAACTGAGCTAAACAACTATGGCCCCGTAGCACTCACTTCCAGCATCATGAAGTGCCCTACCTGACACCCTAGACCAAATCCAATTTGCTTACCGCACCAATAGGTCCACAGACGACGCAATCACACTGCACACTGCCCTAACCCATCTGGACAAGAAAAATGCCTATGTAAGAATGCTGTTCATCGACTACAGCTCAGCATTTAACGCCATAGTACCCTCCAAGCTCGTCATTAAGCTCGAGACCCTGGGTCTCGACCCCGCCCTGTGCAACTGGGTCCTGGACTTTCTGACGGGCCGCACCCAGGTGGTGAGGGTAGGAAACAACATCTCCACCCCGCTGATCCTCAACACTGGGGCCCCACAAGGGTGCGTTCTCAGCCCTCCTGTACTCCCTGTTCACCCATGACTGCGTGGCCATGCACAGCTCCAACTCAATCATCAAGTTTGCAGACGACACGACAGTCTTAGGCTTGATTACCAACAACGACGAGACAGCCTACAGGGAGGAGGTGAGGGCCCTCGGAGTGTGGTGTCAGGAAAATAACCTCACACTCAATGTCAACAAAACAAAGGAGATGATCGTGGACTTCAGGAAACAGCAGAGAGATCACCCCCCTATCCACATCAACGGGACCGTAGTAGTGGAGAAGGTGGAATTTTTTTTTTTGTTCCTCGGCGTACACATCACGGACAAACTGAAATGGTCCACCCACAACCTCAGGAGGCTGAAGAAATGTGTCTTGTCACTGAAAACACTCATAAACTTTTACAGTTGCACAATCGAGAACATCCTGTCGGGCTGTATCACCGCCTGGTACGGCAACTGCTCCGCCCACAACCGTAAGGCTCTCCAGAGGGTAGTGAGGTCTGCACAACGCATCGCCGAGGGCGAACTACTTGCCCTCCAGGACACCTAAACCACCTGATGTCATTGGAAGGCCAAAAAAATCATCAAGGACAACAACTGCCCGAGCCACTGTCTGTTCACCCCGCTATCATCCAGAAGGCGAGGTCAGTACAGGTGCATCAAAGCTGGGACCGAGAGAATGAAAAACAGCTTCTATGTCAAGGACCTCGGACTGTTAAACAGCCATTACTAACATGGAGTGGCTGCTGCCAACATACTGACTCAAATCTCTAGCCACTTTAATAATAAAAAAATTGATGTAATAAATGTATCACTAGTCACTTTAAACAATGCCACTTTATATAATATTGTCATACCCTACATTACTCATATGTATATACTGTACTCTATACCATCTACTGCATCTTACCTATGCCGTTCGGCCAGCGCTCGTCCATATATTTATATGTACATATTCTTATTCATTCCTTTACACTTGTGTGTGTAAAAGGTAGTTGTTGTGAAATTGTTAGATTACTTGTTAGATATTACTGCACGGTCGGGAACTAAAAGCACAAGCATTTGGCTACACTCGTATTAACATCTGCTAACCGTGAACCTATCCTAAACCCACCCTCACATGAATTATAAACTCTAAACGCTACCATCTCGCCTTTCCTCTCCAGATAGCCCGCTGTAAGCAGCTGATCTGTGACCCCAGCTACATCATGGACAGAGTCAGCAAAGTTGGCCAAGTGGTCCGTATCATCTGTGTCATGAGCCACCCCATCAAGAACACCGGCGACGTCAACTCCTGCCAGATCATCATCCCTCAGATCCAGGTCAACAGGAAACATGGTGAGACCCCTGGATACTAGGGTACCTAGCCTACATAAGGACTTCGTAACACATTTATAACCCATACATACCCACATTCATAAGCAGTACATGAGCATTTCATCAATTCTTGTGTGTGTGAAATTAAGTTGCCACTGTTGTGACTTTTTTTGAATGGCATCGTCTGTGTTCATTCGGCACCAAACGGAGGAAAACAGAAACGGGGATGGTCTACCTGGAAGAAACGCAGATGGGTTTTTTTGTGCTTTTTTTTTTCTGTTTTCAAAATGTTTTGCTACTTTTTTACACCCTACTGAACACAAGGCGGTGGAGCTTAGTTGAGGGTGTTTGTCACTGGTCTGGTCTCACTGGTCTCTTGTGTGTGTTTTTTTTTTGTCGCAGACATCTACGTGTGTATGATCTCCTCGGCCCACAATGTGGCAGCACAGGGCAAGTACATTGCCATCGCCAGCAGCGTAGTGGAGACTAACGACCCAGAGAAGGAACTCAAGCCAGCCCTAGATCTCCTGGAGCCCATTGAACAGAAGTAGGCTTTTGATTCTACGTTGCTGTACTGTACTCTACTATAAGATACACTGTTATACTACTGTACTGTTACACTAGTGTCTAGTTAGTAAAGGGTCTTCACTGACATTTTCAACCGATCCCTGACCCGGTCTGTAATATCAACTTGTTTTGAGTAGACCACCATAGTCCATGTGTCCAAGAACGCCAAGGTAACCTACCTAAATGACTACCGCCCTGTAACACTCATATATATATATTATATATATTAATTAATATAAAAAAAAAATATATATATATATATATATAAAAACATTGACAGTGTTACTGATAGTGGTGGAGCTTGGCTTGACACTTTGCTACAATGTAAAGTAGTGAGTGTACAGCTTGAAAAACAGTGTAAATTTGCTGTCCCCTCAAAATAACTCAACACACAGCCATTAATGTCTAAACTGCTGGCAACAAAAGTGAGTACACCCCTAAGTGAACATGTCCAAATTGGGCCCAATTAGCCATTTTCCCTCCCCGGTGTCATGTGACTCGTTAGGGTTACTAGGTCTCAGGCGTGAATGGAGAGTAGGTGTGTTAAATTTGGTGTCATCGCTCTCACACTCCCTCATACTGACTGGTCACTGGAAGTTCAACATGGCACCTCATGGCAAAGAACTCTCTGAGGATCTGAAAAAAATAATTGTTGCTCTAGATAAAGATGGCCTGGGCTATAAGAAGATTGCCAAGACCCTGAAACTGAGCTGCAGCACGGTGGCCAAGACCATACAGCGGTTTAACTGGACAGGTTCCACTCAGAACAGGCCTCGCCATGGTCGACCAAAGAAGTTGAGTGCATGTGCTCAACGTCATATCCAGAGGTTGTCTTTGGGAAATAGAAGTATGAGTGCTGCCAGCATTGCTGCAGAGGTTGGGGGTGGGGGGTCAGTGTGTCAGTGCTCCGACCATACGCCGTACACTGCATCAAATTGGTCTGCATGGCTGTCGTCCCAGAAGGAAGCCTCTTCTAAAGATGATGCACAAGAAAGCCCGCAAACAGTTTGCTGAAGACAAGCAGACTACGGACATGGATTACTGGAACCATGTCCTGTGGTCTGATGAGACCAAGACACGCTTGACACCATCTGAACCAAATAAGTTTGTGTGGCAGCAACCAGGTGAGGAGTACAAAGACAAGTGTGTCTTGCCTACAGTCAAGCATGGTGGTGGGAGTGTCATGGTCTGGGGCTGCATGAGTGCTGCCAGCACTGGGGAGCTATAGTTCATTGATGGAACCATGAATGCCAACGTGTACTGTGACATACTGAAGCAGAGCATGATCCCCTCCCTTCGGAGACTGGGCCGCAGGGCAGTATTCCAACATGATAATGACCCCAAACACACCTCCAAGATGACCACTGCCTTGCTAAAGAAGCTGAGGGTAAAGGTGATGGACTGGCCAAGCATGTCTCCAGTCCTAAACCCTATTGAGCATCTGTGGGGCATCCTCAAAAGTAGGTGGAGAAGTGCAAGGTCTCTAACATCCACCAGCTCCGTGATGTCGTCATGGAGGAGTGGAAGAGGACTCCAGTGGCAGCCTGTGAAGCTCTGGTGAACTCCGTGCCCAAGAGGGTTAAGGCAGTGCTGGAAAATGATGGTGGCCACACAAAATATTGACACTTTGGGCCCAATTTGGACATTTTCACTTAGGGGTGTACTCACTTTTGTTGCCAGAGGTTTAATCATGAATGGCTGTGTGTTGAGTTATTTTGAGGGGACACATGAAAAGATAACCTCAAATATACCTCAAATGTACTCACTTTTGTGATATACTGTATATATGCATAAAAATAAGGCCAGCTGATTCATGATTTGACTGGCTGAAAAACGCTGCCTGACTGTCTGTCTCGTCTGACTCCCAACACGTTCATTACTCTGGGACAGCTGGAGATCAAATTTGAATATTGAAACAATGTTGCAAATGTCGGAGAGACAGACCGCAATGTTTATACAAATCTCCGCTGTTGAAGACTGTTGGTCTAAAATAAATGTGAGATAATGTCTAGATGTTTTTTTATAGTGGAGATCAAGTTTCTAAATTGCCTGTCTGGGCTGATGAGACAGTGGATCGTGCAGTCAGATGGAACAGAGTAAATGGGCATTTTACTGTCATAGATTTAGCTGGTGGTAACTTGTGGAATAGACACCGGCTGGAATGCGGTTTAAACCAATCAACATTCAGGACCCACTCGTTTGGTAAAGGGAATTATAAACTGGGTGGTTCGAGCCCTGAATGCTGATTGGCTGACAGCCATGGTATATCAGACCATATACCACGGGTACGGCAAAACATTTTTACTACTCTAATTACATTGGTAACCAGTTTATAATAGCAATAAGGCACCTCAGGGTTTGTGGTGTATATGGCCAATATACCACGGCTAATGGCTGTGTCCAGGCACTCCACATTACGTCGTGACTAAGAACAGCCCTTAGCCGTGGCATATTGGCCATATACCACACCACCTCGGGCCTTATTGCTTAAATAATGCATGCTCTAGAATGCCCTTCTAGCCAATGAGAAACGAGTATTCAACAATGCCATGCTACGAACTGTTTTTTACTACTAGCACAGGGGCTCATCACTGGAACACAATGCTGTAAATACTGTTTTCACACTACTGAGATGTACTGCACTGACCTGGTAACATATCCTCCATTCGTTGATGTTTTCTGACCCTGTTCAAACCTTCTCTCCTCACAGGTTTGTGAGCATCAGTGATCAATATGCACCAACTGACATGGGAAAAGACAGCCAGGTGAGTGAACTAGTCCTAATCCTCATGTTGGCCTTCATTTTATTTATTAATAAATAAAAAAAATACATGGTCAAAATGTATTTTTCCCTTATATGCTTCTGGGATATCTATGCAGATATTTATTTCACGTACGTATGACGCAACAACCCACTTTGAGACCACCTGTGACGACATCAAGGACATCTACGAGCGTGCGATGGGCACGGAGTTTGACTTTGCAGAGATGGAGCGCACGAAGAACGACATCTTTGGAGACGCAGGTGATCAGTGATAGTATAACCAACATGTCCAGACAACTCCCAAATCTTAACAAACTGGTTTATAATCCAAATGTATGGTTGGAATCTGTATCTATGACCCTTTAAAACAATGGAAATACATTTTGTAGAAAAAAGAAGAATGAAATATGTTTTACTAATAAACGAACGATTTGTGATGGCTGCGTTTTGTAGGCTAATTTGCTTGACAGTTAGTTAAAGACATGCAATTATCACATTGTGTGACATTATGAAGGTTTCTTCACTTTCTGACAAATGTGAATGTCGACAAATAATTGGTTTTATTCGGGTTTATACATAGACAATATAAATGGTATTTTTTACACAAGGCACTATTCTGTTGTTAAAGTGAAATAAAGATGTATTTTACCTGGGATAGAGAAAAGAGCCATGGTCACTTTTCTTTTTTTGTTGCATGTATGTGGTTGAAAAGAAAAGATGAGGAACACTACTTCAATTTCTTTATATCGCAAAAGTACAATAAATGTCTTTACAAACATACATATAAATACACAATTGAAGAAATATAATGCCGAAGCAGATGTTATTCTATACACAATCTACCTGTTATAAAAAAATATATATATTACGAATAAATATATCTACATGAAATTAAAGGCAATTTACACAAAGGAACCAAAACGTTGATCTAAGTATATGTTCTTAGCCTTGATATAAACAACTTTTTAAAAGTTTTTTTATTTTATTATTACACTACAATGATTTAGATCTGGGTTAGATCGTCAGTATGTACTACATTTCTGAGAGAACTCCCAAGAATTCCACAAAGTTGATTTTGGAATAGAAATGTTTATTTCTTAAAGGGGCCTCCCCCTTCTGAGTGGTTCCTCTGGAGGTTTGAAGGTTTCCTTAGAGTATCTCTTTGCCGCTGCTCATTGGCCTCTTGGTTGGGTTAATTTAAATCACTTTGACAACTTTCTGACAACTAAAACAAGGGCTTTATAAATAGAATGCTATTGCATTTTGATGTACTGAGGACTTCTGTGGACAGCTTCCCCATCAGCTTAAGAAATAGTGCATGTGTCACTCTGAGAAATCAGCAGGAAAGAGTTTATATTCATTGTGAAGATCCCATGTTTTGCAAACGCTTTGTCTGCCGTTGTGTCTGCAAAATAAATAAAGAATTATGTCAGAAACCAGCATTCTTGCAACTAAGAATCCTCATGTACATTGAACAAAAATATAAATGCAACATGCAAAGTGTTGGTTCCAAGATTCATGAGCTGAAATAAAAGATCCCAGAAATGTCCTATATGAACAAAAAGCTTACTTCTCTCAAATTTGGTAAAAAAAGAATAATAATTACATCCCTGTTAGTGAGCATTTCTCCTTTGTCAAGATAATCCATCTACCTAACAGGTGTGGCATATCAAGAATAAACAGCATGATCATTACACAGATGCACCTTGTCCTGGGGACAATAAAAGGCCACTAAAATGTGCAGCTTTGTCATACAACACAATGCCACAGATGTCTCAAGTTGAGGGAGTGTGTAATTGACATGCTGACTGTAGGAATGTCCACCAGAGGTGATGCCAGATAATTAAATGTTAATTTCTCTACCATAAGCCACCTCAACCTTGTTTTTAAAGAATTTGGCAGTACGTCCAACCTGCCTCACTACTGCAGACCACGTGTATGGCGTTGTGTGGGCAAGCGGTTTGCCCACACATTGTAAACAGAGTGCCCCAGTTATGGTATGGGCAGGCATAAGCTATGGACAAAGAACACAACTGCATTTTATCAATGGAAATTTGAATACAGAGATACCGTGACAAGATCCTGAGTCTAATTGTCGCCATCACCTCATGTTTCAGCATGATAATGCACTGCCTCATGTCGCAAGGATCTGTACACAATTCTTGGAAGCTGAAAATGTCTCAGTTCTTCCATGGCCTGCCTACTCACCAGACATGTTACCCATTAAGCATGTTTGGGGTACTCTGGGGTCAACGTGTACGACAGCGTGTTTCAGGTCTCGCCAATATACAGCAACTTCCCACAGCCATTGAAGAGGAGTGGGACAACATTCCACAGGCCACAATCAACAGCCTGATCAACTCTATGCGAAGGAGATGTGTCGCACTGCATGAGGCAAATAGTGGTCACACCAGATACTGACTGGTTTTTTGATCCACGCCCTTACTTCTTTAAAAAAATATATATTTTAAGGTATCTGTGACCAACAGATGCATATCTGTATTCCCAGTTGTGATATCTAGCCTAATGACTGTATTTCAACTGACTCAGTAAAATCTTAGAAATGGCATTTTATATTTTTTGTTCAGTATATTTATTAGCTACACACGTAATCTTAACGAATTCTGTATAGGACCTTTTGATATCTCACCAGTTATAAATACAGGTAAACGAGCCGATACATTCTGGACCTGTAGGCGAACTAGACAGTGGAGGTAGTTGGGTCGTTCCCTTGAAATGACGTCACATTCATGGTAAGGTAAGACCTCCACCATTCCAGCCTCCTGGCAGATGTCCATGAAGATTTTTTTGCCCTGTGCTTCCGCACTAGACCTGTAGAGGGAGGTAAAAACATTTATGGCAGTTAGGATTTTACTGGATCATTAGTTACCTTGAAATATAAAATGTTCTTTGTCCAAGATTCAAGTCAAATGCAGTGTCTTTGACTACCTGCCCTAGACCTGTATCAAATCAAATCTAACTGAATTTTTTAAAAGTGCATTTAAAATCGCAACACACTACAGTAAAACAATACAATTTTGCAAACAGAATAATAAAAAGTGTAATGAACAATTCTGGTGGTTAGTAAGGATCTTTTACAAGATGATAAGTACCTTTTAAAAAATATAAAATGTACTTTGGCCGACATTAAATGAAACGCAGTGTCTTTGATGACGAGTGCACTGCAATCAACTTTTAAAGGGGATTTCTGCTTGAGCTGACATCTGTGGCATTTACAGAATTAATTCTCTAAAATATCAAGTCATCACTAGGGCTGTGGCGGTCATTACATTTTGTCAGCCGTGATTGTCAAGCAAATAACTGCCGGTCTCAAGGTAACTGACCGTTAATTAACATAAACACATTTTTAGCATCTCCTGGCTTCCACACTGATGAAGACCATTGGAACATCTACATTTTTTAAAAGTCTATTAAATCAATTTAATATAGCCGACACCATCACAATAAATCCATTATTTATTTTAGACAGGTCTAAAGAAACATGATATGAAGAAAATTAAGTATATTTCAGAAGAACAGAATAGCATACTCTATTGTCCTTATGGGAGCGCACACATGCGGCTATTCTGTGTTGAGCAGTTTAACAAAGAAACATGTCCTCCTACATGCTTCAATTAGAGTTACAGTTGATGTCGGAAGTTTACAAACACCTTAGCCAAATATATTTCATCTCAATTCCTGACATTTAATCCTAGTAAGAATTCCCGGTCTTAGATCAGTTAGGATCACCACTTTATTTTAAGAATGTGAAATGTCAGAATAATAGTAGAGAGAAGGATTTATTTCAGCTTTTATTTCTTTCATCACATTCCCAGTGGGTCAGAAGCTTACATACACTCAATTAGTATTTGGTAGCAGTGCCTTTAAATTGTTTAACTTGGGTCAAACGTTTCGGGTAGCCTTCCACAAGCTTCCCACAATAAGTTGGGTGAATTTTGGCCCATTCCTCCTGACAGAGCTGGTAACTTAGTCAGGTTTGTAGGCCTTGCTCGCAGACACTTTTTCAGTTCTGCCCACAAATTTTCTATAGGATTGAGGTCAGGGCTTTGTGATGGCCACTCAAAACCTTGACTTTGTTGTCCTTAAGCCATTTGGCCACAACTTTGGAAGTATGCTTGGGGTCATTGTCCATTTGGAAGACCCATTTGCGACCAAGATTTAACTTCCTGACTGATGTCTTGAGATGATGCTTCAATATATCCACATAATGTTCCTGCTCATGATGCCATCTATTCTAGTGCACCAGTCCCTCCTGCAGCAAAGCACCCCCACAACATGATTCTGCCACCCCGGTGCTTCACGGTTGGGATGGTGTTCTTTGGCTTGCAAGCCTCCCCTTTTCCCTCCAAACATAACAATGGTCATTCTGGTCAAACAGTTCTATTTTTGTTACATCAGACCAGAGGACATTTCTCCAAAAAGTATGATCTTTGTCCCCATATGCAGTTGCAAACCGTAGTCTGGCTTTTTTATGACGGTTTTGGAGCAGTGGCTTCTTCCTTGCTGAGCGGCCTTTCAGGTTATGTTGATATAGGACTTGTTTTACTATGGATATAGGTACTTTTGCACCTTTTTCCTCCAGCATCTTCACAAGGTCCTTTGCTGTTGTTCTGGGATTGATTTGCACTTTTCGCACCAAAGTATGTTCATCTCTAGGAGACAGAACGTGTCTCCTTCCTGAGCGGTATGATGGCTGCGTGGTCTCATGGTGTTTATACTTGCATAATATTGCTTGTACAGATGAACCTGGTACCTTCAGGTGTTTGGAAATTGCTCCTCAGGATGAACCAGACTTGTGGAGATCTACAATTTTTTTCTGAGGTCTTGGCTGATTTCTTTTGATTTTTGCATGCTGTCAAGCAAAGAGGCACTGAGTTTGAAGGTAGGCCTTGAAATACATCCACAGACCCACAGACTCAAATGATGTCAATTAGTCTATCAGAAGCTTCGAAAGCCAAGACATCATTTTCTGGAATTTTCCAAGCTGTTTAAAGGCACAGTCAACTTAGTGTATGTAAACTTCTGACCCACTGGAATTGTGATTATAATCTGTCTGTAAACAAAGGTTGGAAAAATGACTTAATAGACGTCCTAACTGACTTGCCAAAACTATAGTTCGATAACAAGAAATTTGTGGAGTGGTTGAAAAACTAGTTTTAATGACTCCAACCTAAGTGTATGTAAACCTCCGACTTCAACTGTATATATGCAACTTTAGTTGTGATACGTTGTCAAACGTTGGGCTATATGTTTTGATTTTTGATACATTCTAAGGCTGCATGATGCGACTTGCATGAAAGACATGAGCTCTTTGTTTTTTGAGCAGGCTGTTAACACTTCATCAGTCTCTCATTCACAATTTGACAAGCACTTGATAATGCCTCGAATTTCCCGGCGGCATCCCTCTAGTGTGGCCGTAATGCCCCCTAATAAAATTGAAATAAAAACATGCATTTTGTGGCCGTTGTTCCCTTGGGCTGAATATAGTAATTATAATTCCCTTCTCCCAGCTGCATGTTCCGACGCACCTTTCACTCACATGGTTCTCAGATATCTCAATTCTTATTAGCCAATGCCCGTAACGTGATCGGGTTCTTCTTACAGGCATCTATCTCAGCTCTGAAGTAGGCTACAAGTGAAGACAAGACACATCGAGGACGCAACTGCGCTAATCAATCTTATCAAATTCCGAGGTGCATATTGAAGATGCTAGAACTGTCCACGTTTACTTTTCGTCAGCTAACAAGATGAGTAGGCCGAAGAGCAAAAGTACTAGCCTATGTCAATCTACAATTTTTTTCATTTGACCTTTTTATTTAACTAGGCAAGTCAGTTAATAACTCATTCGTATTTTCAATGACAGTCTACCGGGGAACAGTGGGTTAACTGCCTTGTTCAGGGGCAGAACAACATATTTTTACCTTGTGAGCTCAGGGATTCGATCTTGCAACCTTTCGGTTACAAGTTCAACGCTCTAACCACTCGGCTATCTGCCGCCCCACAACCCCCCATTAGTTATAAAGTTGACCTATTCTATTGGTCCGAGAGAGAAATATTCCAAATATCGTCTGGGACAGTTGTGGGTTGCGATTAAATACCAAATTAATACAACTACTTGCATCAAAAAAAACCTTTCAAAAGCAATGAGGCTGAAACATCAGATCAGAACATTTTGCTTAAAATGTCGCTAAACTATTAGGCTATTTCTTCACCTTTATAAGCGCAGCAATACGCACACGGC
This sequence comes from Oncorhynchus tshawytscha, assembly GCF_018296145.1. Classification (NCBI taxonomy): domain Eukaryota; kingdom Metazoa; phylum Chordata; class Actinopteri; order Salmoniformes; family Salmonidae; genus Oncorhynchus; species Oncorhynchus tshawytscha. The sequence goes on along the minus strand of NC_056447.1, from coordinate 50,295,391 downwards.
AGTAGGCTATAAGCGCGAATGTTCCAAAATGCAATCAATTAGCGGGAAAACACCATTCTTGGAAATGACCACATGCAATTATACATGTAATGCTTTATTATAAAGGTGCATTTTTATGGTTAAAATGATCTTCCCCAGACTTGAAAATCACACACCGCCTATTTATGCCACTGGTTACAAAGCGGATTAATGTGCTTCATTTTAAGCAGTTATTTGGCCACTTTAGTTGTGATACAAACCTTATTAAAACATATAGGACTATGGGCTAGGCTACATGAGGTGTGATACAAACCTTATTAAAACATATAGGACTATGGGCTAGGCTACATGAGGGGTGATACTAACCTTATTAAAACATATAGAACTATGGGCTAGGCTGCATGAGGTGTGATACTAACCTTATTAAAACATATAGGACTACGGGCTAGGCTACATGAGGTGTGATACTAACCTTATCGGACTATGGGCTAGACTACATGAGGTGTGATACTAACCTTATAGGACTATGGGCTAGACTACATGAGGTGTGATACTAACCTTATAGGACTATGGGCTAGACTACATGAGGTGTGATACTAACCTTATAGGACTATGGGCTAGACTACATGAGGTGTGATACTAACCTTATTAAAACATATAGGCCCATGGGCTAGGCTACATGAGGTTTGATACTAACCTTATTAAAACATATAGGCCCATGGGCTAGGCTACAAGAGGTTTGATACTAACCTTATTAAAACATATAGGCCCATGGGCTAGGCTACATGAGGTTTGATACTAACCTTATTAAAACATATAGGACTATGGGCTAGGCTACATGAGGTGTGATACTAACCTTATTAAAACATATAGGCCCATGGGCTAGGCTACATGAGGTTTGATACTAACCTTATTAAAACATATAGGCCCATGGGCTAGGCTACATGAGGTTTGATACTAACCTTATTAAAACATATAGGCCCATGGGCTAGGCTACATGAGGTGTGATACTAAAACATATAGGACTATGGGCTAGGCTACATGAGGTGTGATACTAACCTTATTAAAACCCATGGGCTATGGGCTAGGCTACATGAGGTGTGATACTAACCTTATTAAAACATATAGGACTATGGGCTAGGCTACATGAGGTGTGATACTAACCTTATAGGACTATGGGCTAGGCTACATGAGGTGTGATACTGACCTTATTAAAACATATAGGACTATGGGCTAGGCTACATGAGGTGTGATACTGACCTTATTAAAACATATAGGCCTATGGGCTAGGCTACATGAGGTGTGATACTGACCTTATTAAAACATATAGGCCCATGGGCTAGGCTACATGAGGTGTGATACTGACCTTATTAAAACATATCGCCCATGGGCTAGGCTACATGAGGTGCGATACTAACCTTATTAAAACATATCGCCCATGGGCTAGGCTACATGAGGTGTGATACTGACCTTATTAAAACATATAGGCCCATGGGCTAGGCTACATGAGGTGTGATACTGACCTTATTAAAACATATCGCCCATGGGCTAGGCTACATGAGGTGTGATACTAACCTTATAGGACTATGGGCTAGACTACATGAGGTGTGATACTAACCTTATAGGACTATGGGCTAGGCTACATGAGGTGTGATACTGACCTTATTAAAACATATCGCCCATGGGCTAGGCTACATGAGGTGTGATACTAACCTTATTAAAACATATCGCCCATGGGCTAGGCTACATGAGGTGTGATATTAACCTTATTAAAACATATAGGCCCATGGGCTAGGCTACATGAGGTGTGATATTAACCTTATTAAAACATATAGGCCCATGGGCTAGGCTACATGAGGTGTGATACTAACCTTATTAAAACCTATAGGCCCATGGGCTAGGCTACATGAGGTGGGCTACTATGATTTGAAAAAGTCGCCCCAAAAAAAGGCATGTGCTGTTTCTGGCCTTACTACACACAAGCTGGGCATCATTCACAAGTGATAGGAAATCATTCACAAGTGATAGTATATCATTCACAAGTGATAGGCTAATATTGTCACCCATCAGACTATTCTTGATTTAATCTGGTCTTTACATATACTAAATAATATGTGTGAGATTTGTTTGGATTTAGAATGGACCATTAACATGCACCTGTCTCGGGGCAGGGGAAAATACGTAATCTATGCAATTGAATAGCGAATGGAGGACGCTTTTCTCCTGGTTCATTTTCATGCCAGCCAGGTAGGTTATACTCCTGCTTGTAAAGAGAAGCAATGTGCTTAATATTAGGAAAGTTGAGAAATATAGTATGCCAAGCCTATAGAAAGCTGATGGGATCCTCCTCTTTTTAATAGAGGCCATCACTCTTGTTTTCTCACGCAATTGCATAGCCTATAGAATTGTTGCACAACATGATCTCATGGGCACTCATGAAGTGTTTGATTAGATTTTTGTTTACATTTGCATTGATGTCAGAGTGATTAGAGGGACAGAGTGATTAGTGCTGAGTACCAGGCAGTTAGCACGTTTGGTAGGCTACTAATGACCATCGGCAGCATCAGAGCTGGAAGCCTAGTTACTGTGACTAAACAGTCAAGTGGAATTTGACTGTGTCATGACTGGTGACTGCCAGTGTGGGAGTAATAAGGTCACCGCCCTAACAGCCCTAGTCGTCACCACACATCCAAAGTAGCCACCAGGTTCTTACAAGCGCAAGAATAAGCTTACCGTGCATTCTCTTTCAGCTTCCGGCTGTCTCTGTAGTGCAAGAGCCATTTCCACTTCCCTTTTTTACTCAATCCCTCCAGGAAACCAGACATTTTCTTCATGTTGCCTGAGAGAGAGAGCGAGAGTTACTCAGCGACTCGCACATTCCATGCAATGTTGGGAGGGGACATAGCCTGGTCCCAGATCTGTTTCTTGCCAAACATCAGCCATAGGAGTTGGCACAATGACACAAACTGATCTGGGACCAGGCTAGGGACATCCTAGTTGCTTGTAGAGATAACCTCTGTGAAAACATAACATGTAGAAAATGCACTTTTTATATGTTCTCTTGCAAATAGAGAAGCGTCCATACTGAGACTGAGTGTGTGCAGAGCTGCTCCCTCAAACACCACGAAACCGCCTTTGCTGAAGAGTTCTTGGTGGGTCAGGTTCACGATGTCATCAGGACGGTCAATACCAGCAAACAACACATTCTGAGACTTCTTCAACTCAAGCAAGTGAGGGACCTGAGAGTAGAACAGAAATCTCAAAATGACGATGTAATGACAAAGTATACCGATTCAAAAGGTTGGATTTCGAACCTGGATTGGTTATTCTTTTCCGGGAGTTTGAGATACTTTTTATAAGTCTACAATGGGTATAACAGTCTTACCTCACAAATGTGTTCAGCAATATCTTCGTTCCTTAAGATGATGTGTAGAGGGCACAATGGACTATCCTTTCCAAGGCAGAATTGAGACTGTTCTACCGCAATGTGGCCCTCTGCTTCTAACAGCTCCTACAAAATTAAAATGCTTGTTTTTAAACGTGGCGGAATAATTAAAATTTTGGCTTTCATTAATTGTACTAATGGTTTTCATAGACTAGTCCCAGTTCTGTTTGCACTGCATAGGATAACGTTTTTTACATTCATCTTACCTTCGTCTCTCTGAAGAATGGGTCAGATGATGTCACCAGTATGTAGAACCTGAACTTGTTCTTACATGACTGTCTCACAACAGAGTTCAGATTATCATGCAGGCTGTCATACATGTCCTCCTTCATCTGTCCACAGAAGTCTTTGTCTTTGCATGGAGCTCGAGACTTTGGCGAACTGTTTCTCTTTGCGTCTTCTCTCTTGAGTCTCTCAGTTCTGGATGGGTATTTTTTGCCTGCACAGACCTCAGTCATCATAGTATGGTACACCCTGAAACTATCCACAACCAGATCTGAAACTTTTACATGGGTCATCTCACTGCCCTTTGTACACGAAAGTTTCTTAAGATGCTGAGGTTCTCCATCTGTTTCTTCAGGCATAGCCATCCTTTCAGGCATCTCCACTCTGATCTTTTGTCCTGCAAGTGATGGTATCTGCTCCCAGTGCTCCTTGGAGCCGTCCTGATCCTCCTGTAGACTGGAAAAGTGCACTGTCACAGCCGGGCTACTGGTGGAAGCTCTTTCTTCTACGTTTGACCTGCGGTGTCTCGATCGGATGTACCTGCTGCTGCTACTACTCTTACGTTTTAGCATCTGGTTCATTCTCTCTGAGAAGATGAGGGTCTCCAGATCCATAGATGACTGAGTAAGATCAGATTCATCAGCGTTATGTGTATCATCCCACCTCTTGGAGAACTCCAGAAAACTGCTCAAGCCCTGTCTGTTCGATTCAGGAACTGTCCGTGTGTGCATGCTTGCTGTAGGTTTTAAAACGGGATAGTTTTCATAGGTGATTCTGTTTCCTTTGTGATCCAAAACGGTAACTAAGCGTGGCTTTGCCACTGAGGAGTCTTCTTCCTTGGTCATATCCATCTGGCTGCCACTCCTCTTAGCCCTACAATACTTTAACCACTCCTGTTGGTTCTCTTCCATGTGGGAAAGTAGTTTGTCTGATTCTTCAGACTGGATGGTGACTGACGAGGAAGTGCCTTGCTTGTTGAAGTCCAAAACCCCATCAAATTTCCTTTGCTCCCATTCCTGAGACTGGCGTAAAGAGTTGATGAAGTCAAGTCTTGTTTTATTTAACCGGAATTTGCTTCTTAAATGTTTGTCATCTGATATCCAATTGTTCTCTAAACTGGATTCAATGTTGTCTTTATCTACAGAAGGTGCCTCATTTTCACCCATAACATCCTCATCATCACCCATAACATCCTCATCAGCCATAACATCCTCATAATCTTGCAAAACTGCAATCTGTCTCATCTCTGTGGCATACTGTGTGTTATAAGGGTGAGCATTAGTGTTTGAGCGGACAGGGGTATCGGTTTGTTTGCTTTTTAGGACATCTGAAGACATAGGGTCAATATCTGTTTGTCCTTCTTCCCAGTTGTACTGTCCTCTGCTGTCCTCACTCTTGGAGACATTCACAACCATTGCAGGTTTCTGGCTGTTTGGCTGGGGCTGAGTAAAACTGTGCACTGAAAGGTTCTGAGAAGCTGCTGTAGGTCCACTGCCCACTGGAATACTCAGACGGGTGGACTGTAGGATGAGCTCACTTAAGGCAGGACGCAAGCAAGTCTCTCTTTCTAAAGCAATTTCACTAAAGTTCCCAGTTAATGTTGTTTCATTGGACAGGACTTCCGGGTGGATTGATGGCACAGAGAAGGCAGCTTTCTCTGTTAAGGAACAGTGGGTGTTGGGAAACGAGTAAGAGAAACTATGCAGCGAATGGCGATTTGAATGAGCATGCAGGTCTGGTTCAACAGCGGCAAGTCGCGTATTTGAATATGGATCGTAATCGCTTCTTTCCTTTAAAGAAGATGAGGGAGTGTTGAGAGGTGTGCTAGTGGCGATTGGGTTCTTGCGAGGATCAGCCAATACTTGAGAGAACCGATTATCAATGGCTTCCAGATGATTTGGTTTGTTATTGTTGCTGGATTTATGCAGATTGTGCAACCCAGTAGCAGCCCTAACTTTATAGAGACTAAGACTTGGTTCATGATGATCCTTTTCATTTTCAATGAGCGCAAGACCACTATCGAGGTTGGGACTGTTGGTGTCTTTCGCATTGGGCAACAAAACAGTGTTTGGTGTGTGATGGTCATAAGAAATTCCTGGAACGAAAGGTGGCTCGTCTTCTGTAGGAGTTGGGCATCTGCTGTAACCTTCCCCAGTGCTGAGGGGTTTGCTGACCCCATCGGCATCACAGATGGCCAAGGAGGCACTGCAGATGTCAGGAATGGGGATGTAACCATACAGCACCTCATCCACAGTTGGGCATCGACTGACAGATTCTGTTCCCTTTGAAAATATTTTTGCTAGCAGTTCACCTGATAACACATTAGCACTATCACAGACTGTGATCAGTGTCTCTTTCTGACTTGGGGGAGAATCATGCACCTCTGTGTGATTGATATCCTGGCTATACTTCTCTACTCCAATAAATGGTATTTCTACTCCAATAAATGGAATTTCTACCTGACCTTGCGCCATCTCTGATGCCTCACCTATTGAATGTAGAACATCTGTGTGTGCGATGTCTTCCCTGGGAATCAGTGGTATTTCTACCTGACCTGTCAATCTTTCTAATGTCTCGTCTTGAGAATGTTGGGACCCTGGCGGGAATGTTGTGGAACTTTGAGTTGTGACATCATCAGATTTACTCTGACCCTGCATCAATTCTTTTTCCTGTTCTTTAGTTTGTACATCAGCCTCATTTATTTCATGTTTAGCCACTCCTAAAACATTATTGGGCTGAATGAGTGTGTCAAACTCGCCTACAAAAGGCATGTTCCCATCGCATACTGGAAATACTTGCGTGGGCAGTACATCTTTACATTTAATCTCACCATGCATCTCTGGCAGTACTCTGCTAGTCCCAGCAGAAACATCTCCACCCTGCCCCATTGGTAGTTCCTCATCCGTGGAACCATTTATATCATGCACTACAGTGGGTTCTACGTCTATGTACAGCTTGCCATTACATTTCACAGGTAGTGTCGTATCTCTCAGATCATTTCCACCATGCAACACTGCCAGTGTTGCTTTTTGGGAATCATTTTCAGTATGTGATATCTCTGGTAGTGTCTCAGCCACAGACGTATTCCCATCACACACCACAGGTGGTGTTTTATCTCCTGAATCTTCTCCACAAATCACCACTGGTAGGGTCTCATCCCTAGTATCATTCCCATCCTGCATTGCAGTTTGCACCTGGTCTTTGGTGTTTCCATGATCTCTGGGAACATTTTCACTGTGCACTGCTTTGAGTGCCTTATCGTTATCAATGAAATCCTTCCCAACATGCACAGCAGTTTGTGCTTTAGTGATTTTCTTGTTTGTGGTATCTTTCTTAGCATACACTGCTTCTGGTTTTGCTGCTTCAACAGAATCCTTCATGTTGTGATCTACTTTGTGCATCTCCTCTTTTGACTCACTGCCATCACAAATGACAACGTGAGCCCCATCTCTGGCTTCATTTGCATTACGCTCAACTGTGTCAGCCATTTTGGCAGCATCACCATCCATCTGCACTTCTGTGCATGGCATTGTTTTGACTGAATCGTTATCTTTAAGTTGTTGCTCCTTATTGACATCCTTAGAGCCCATGGTTTTAAGACACACTGCGTGTGGTTCTCCATCACCCGTCATCTCCTCCTCCTTTTGGAGGAGCTTTTTGTGGTTGCCTTCCAAAACCTGAGCAGTTTGAGTCTCCAGCTTTTTGTGGTTGCCTTCCAAAACCTGAGCAGTTTGAGTCTCCAGGAGCTTTTTGTTGTTGCCTTCCAAAACCTGAGCAGTTTGAGTCTCCAGGAGCTTTTTGTGGTTGCCTTCCAAAACCTGAGCAGTTTGAGTCTCCAGCTTTTTGTTGTTGCCTTCCAAAACCTGAGCAGTTTGAGTCTCCAGGAGCTTTTTGTTGTTGCCTTCCAAAACCTGAGCAGTTTGAGTCTCCAGCTTTTTGTTGTTGCCTTCCAAAACCTGAGCAGTTTGAGTCTCCAGGAGCTTTTCTTGATGAATGTACACACTTGCTGCCTGTTCACACAAAAGTATGTACGATCGATCACTTTCCAAAGTTCTTTCGTAAGGGGACACACCATTTTGGAGGGTACCCTTACTGTCATTCTCATGGTTGTTGGTTTCATAGTCTTCATCATCACCCAGGTCACTTGATTTTTCTGACATCATGCTGTCCACACGGTCTCTGTAAACCTGTAGAGAAAGAGAACACCAAGATAAACAATTCATCATTGCAACAACAACAAAAAAGTCTTCAAAAGATTTATTGGAAAACATATGTGGTTTAAATATATAATATATTTGTTTTCCAACCTTTAACTCAACACCTGTACTTTGTTTTGGACAAGAGATGGTTTCCTTGTGCAGGCCAGTTGCTGATAGGTATGATGGATGATTTTTCAAATCTATTCTCCGCTTAGACTCTGTGTCTAGAGAGTCTAGCACAGTTGAGGTTGTTTTCATTGAAAGGTCCAATACCTCAGCTTCCAGGCTTAATGGTTGTGCTTTTTTTTGACCCATTTTACTAAGGTCCAAAACGTCAGGTTCTGGTATCCTGGAGAGGGCTATATAAGCAGGGGAACTTGTCTTGGTCCCAGGTGGAACCTGGGCTGGTACCATTCCATGAGCCACTTCTATAGAATCCTTTTTTTCCAAACATGTTAGACTTGAGTCTGCCTGGCAGAACCTCGCAGTGGACCTGCTGTAGAAAAGACCTATCCACATGTGGATAATGAGCTGAACCTGTTCCTTTGTGTCCTTAATGTCAAAATCCCATGGGCTGTACAGAGAGGGAGTGCAGAGGGATGAAGGGAAAGGACAGAGAAAAATCAGAGTTTTAATTAGCAATTCCAGTCAAACAATTAGTCGACCACTGTGAGTAATATAGTATCAACTTTTGGTCTCTAGCAAACTCTTCAGTTATCCTTTCTTCTAGCTACTGTATGCATAACTAATCAAACTGAAGACATTAATATTTAAGTTAGTGATTGTCAGTACATACCCATGTAGGGCTCTAATAACTGTTTTATCCTTAGGGTCGTTGGTAAACTTGCTGTCTGAATTAAAGTTATAGTTTTCCTTCCACAGCCTTGTCACTTGAACTGAGCCATCTTTTTCAATGAATCGCCGGAAGCGATGGAACTTCTGCCTGCACCCGATTCCTTTGCTCAGGGATTCCCGAGCCAATCCCGGTTCCTTCCTGTTCTGGTCCTTCTGCTGACACAGGAAGGCCCGTAGTGTTTGAGTTCCGTCAGCAAAGATATCCTTGCGATGCTGCTGAAGTCCCTCCGAAATGGGGACTTGAACGATTGAACCTGACAAACCCAATAGTAGAGAGGATGGCGGCAGTGAGTATGAATGCTCTTGTGAGACTAACACAACCCGCTCCCCACTCCCCACCACCAGCCCCTTGGGTGACGGAGACTGAGGGGGGAGTTTAAGCCTAGCAGCAGAAGGGTGCTTCAGCAGAGCAGGAAGGACAAACTCTGGCTCACCATCTGGATCATGAGGAGAGATGCCATCTTTGACACTGTTGTCACTTATCACCAAACTTGGGTGGTCATCTTGTTTCTCAAGAGCCTTTGGGTCTGACTGTTGTTCCAGTACCTTGTCATTACTGGTACTGCGAGCCAAATCGGCCAAAAGGGTCAGAGACTCTGCAGGTGGGCACGATACAGCGCTGGCACCTTCGCAGGGCCTACCCCTACTGACAACACGGCTGACATCCGGGTCAAGTGTCACTAGTTGGGAGGATATAGCTACTGTCTCCCTTTCTAAAGCAGCTGGTGAGCGATAATGCAACCACCCTGTAGAAACAAAAGACACAAAGGAGCGCATGGTGATGATCAATACCTACATGGCTGTAAAGCAGTCCCCCTGCACGCAAATTGTTCAGTAAAGATCTTTATTTTTATTTTTTTACTTTTTTGAAGATGATGTTTTTCTTGCAATAGTAAGAAATATCCTCGCCAACCCACTGAACCTAATTTTAACACGATCTGTAATAGATGCAACATTATGTTCAACAGGGGGACCGCAGCAATAGGGGAGCTAGCCAATCAACACACAGCAAGATGAGTCAGAGGCGCCAGCAAGAGGTCCCAGATCTGTTTGTGCTCTCTTGCCATCTGCGTTACATTGACCATAGGGGATGTGGCACAAACTGATCTGGGACCAGGCAAGCAAGAGGCCATTAGCATGTTACTTCAGAATGCCGCTTTTGCAGTTCAGATGAAGAAGAAAATATAGAAACGGAATCGTCAGGAATTCAAGACAACCGGATTATTTCAGGGCATATTTCATATTTCAACATTTCAGCGCATATATTAACCGTAATCACAAGTCAATGATGATGAACATTGCTATCTAATTTTAGCATTAGGTTTAATGAGAACAAAAGAAAATCCATTTGCATGTTCTGTTATTTGCATGACATGTGAAGTTCACAACAACCACGAACTTCCCCAAAAGAAACTTACATTTTTTCCTAATGGAGTCTGCGTGCTCGTGTTTCTTTTTGAATGGTCTCCTCTGACTCGCCAAGATGACTGTTGTTGAAGGTGAGCTAGGCAAAGCCTCAGACGTTTGGTCAGATGTGGCTTGAGGTGGGACCAGGTCCAGTCTGCTCTGAATGTCTTTCTTTAATGGAATATCACTTTTTTCTGGAGATTTGTGTGCATCATTATTCAACTCCGTAGGAGTCAAGCCTAATACTAGTGCAAACTTTGGGTCTAGGCCAAATGTCTGTTCCTTTGCAACTTCAACAGCACCTGTGGTTCTGTCTGGGTTGGCTTTGTTGATATTAACATTTTCCATTTCATCCATGCCAGGAGTATCAGCCTTGCTTTTCTTGTTCACAGGTGATGTTTGATCTTCTGGAGCAGGATTGATGGGTTTATTTCTCTTTCCCCCTCTTGAAAGGACTGTCTTTAGTTGACTGAGGGATATTGCGACATATTGACGCTTCTTTTTGTGTTTTCCTGAGGAAGGAGAATCCGTGTCTTTGTTCAGGAGCAGTTCTGAGGGATTCAGAGAGGCCATCTTGCCTACATCAGCCATTTTGACCTCATGCAGACTGTCTTTACTGTCTAACATCCCTATGGGCAAATCTTTGTTCTCATCTGACGTGTTCAACTCTAGGTTAGGTCCATTTCCTGTTTCTATGGGTTGGGGGACTTTGATACAAGCTTCAACCATCATCTCGTCAGCACATTGTTTGTGATCTAACACTTTCCCCTTAACTTTCAAAGATTCTATATCCTTGGCGATAACTTCTGAACCGTGAGGGACAAAAATTCTACCACATTCGGAGATGATTGCCTTCAAGTCCCATCGTTCGGTCTTCTTTTTCAAAGGATGGTCGTCATGAATCAAATCCATACTTTCTTTATTTCTCAATGGGTGATAGTGGATTAAATCCTTGCTTTTCATTTTCAATGGGGGATCTTGGATCAAATTCATCAATTCTCTTGGCATTTTCAATGGGTGAACTTGGGTTACATCCATCTTTTCCTTCTTTTTCAATGGGGGATCTTGGATCAAATTCATCAATTCTCTTGGCATTTTCAATGGGTGAACTTGGGTTACATCCATCTTTTCCTTCTTTTTCAATGGGGGATCTTGGATCAAATTCATCAGTCAATTTTCTGGGTGAACTTGGCATCTTTTCCTTCTTTTTCAATGGGGGATCTTGGATCAAATTCATCAGTTCTCTTGGCATTTTCAATGGGTGAACTTGGGTTACATCCATCCTTTCCTTCTTTTTCAATGGGGGATCTTGGATCAAATTCATCAGTTCTCTTGGCATTTTCAATGGGTGAACTTGGGTTACATCCATCCTTTCCTCCTTTTGCAATGGGTTAACTTTAATTAAATCCATCATTTCCTTCCTCTTTTTCAATAGGTGGACTTCACTTGAATCCATACTTTCCATGTCCTCTTTTTCTTTCTCTTCAAAGTCAGCCACTGTAGACCTCAAGATCCTTTTACACAATCCGCTAAATCTATGACGTTTCCTTGGCCGTTTCCTCCAATCGGATATAGAGGAATGACTGACCTCTGTGGGTTTTGAAGGCTGATTGGCCTTGCCACGTTGTCCATTGAGAGCACTCCCGCCCTTATCCTGTACTTTGGCGCAAGGTAAACTGGAGGAGTTATTTGTGGTGGACTCATTGTGAGGTAAAACGGTTGCAGTTCTTTCAGTGGCAGTGATGACTAACACTGTTGGGAGGTTACCTGATGCAGGTGAGGTTGAAACCTCTGTCACCTCTGTAGCCTTTTTCATCACTCTCATACTGGCTATCCCAAAAGCCTTTGCCGACACTGCAAGCTGGGAAAGATCAGAGGGAACCTCCTCTTGCACCTCCTTCTGAGGCAAAGTTTTCATATTATCCTCTACGCCTGCCTCTGGTGCCTTGCTGTTGGGCTTGGTCGCCAGGGCCGGACTAGGTTTCCTCAAGACCTCTGCAGAGACTGGAGGCTGTGAAACACCAGAGGGCATATCCTTTTGCACCTCCTTCAGGTATAAGTTAGTCTCTTCCTTCGCTACTCCTACCTCTGGTGCCTTGCAGTCTGCCTTGCCCAATGCTGCCAGGTCAGCTTTCCTCAAGACCTCTGCAGAGACTGGAGGCTGTGAAACACCAGAGGGCATATCCTTTTGCACCTCCTTCAGGTATAAGTTAGTCTCTTCCTTCGCTACTCCTACCTCTGGTGCCTTGCAGTCTGCCTTGCCCAATGCTGCCAGGTCAGCTTTCCTCAAGACCTCTGCAGAGACTGGAGGCTGTGAAACACCAGAGGGCATATCCTTTTGCACCTCCTTCAGGTATAAGTTAGTCTCTTCCTTCGCTACTCCTACCTCTGGTGCCTTGCAGTCTGCCTTGCCCAATGCTGCCAGGTCAGCTTTCCTCAAGACCTCTGCAGAGACTGGAGGCTGTGAAACACCAGAGGGCATATCCTTTTGCACCTCCTTCAGGTATAAGTTAGTCTCTTCCTTCGCTACTCCTACCTCTGGTACGTTGCAGTCTGCCTTGCCCATTGCTGCCAGGTCAGCTTTCCTCAAGTCCTCTGCAGAAACTGCAGGCTCTAAAAGATCAGAATGCACCTTTTCTTGTACATCAACTTCAACCTCCTCTGGGATCAAACTTGTCCCTTCATCCTCTGTTCTTACCCCTGGTGCATTACAGTCAGCCTTGGTCTTCCCAGGTTTTTCAGAGTCATCTGCCGACACAGAAGGCTGAGAAAGATCAGAGGTGAGCTCCTCCTGCACCTCTTTTGGAGGCAAAGTTGTCCCTGGTGCTTTACTGTGTGCCTTGTTCAAGCCAGGTTTCACAAAATCCTCTGCAGGGATTAGAGGCTTGCTAAGATCAGAGGGCAACCTTTCTTGCACTTCCTTCAAAAGCAAGTTATTCCCTTCCTTTACTGCTTTGTCTGGTGCATTACTGTCTTCCATAGTCTTACCAGGTTTCTCAAAGTCCTCCATTGACACTGCAAGTGCTTTACTAAAGTCTGCTGCTGTGTCAGCTGTGTCTCCTGGGGACTTTCCCCCTGACTGCTGCTCCTCTGGGCCACCCAGACTAGCAGGACTCATGGGGGACCCCTCTGGAGATGACAGACAGTAGTAGACATCATCATCCGGCTCATCTCCTCGCTCCTCTCGCCCTGCCACCAAAAGCTCCGTGGCTCTGGACACCGACAGCTCAAAGGAGCCCGGCTGGTGGAAATAAGATTTGAGACGTTTCCATCCCATCTCAGTCCACTTGGGGGCGGAGTATAGGTATTTGAGGGCGTCCGGAACATCAAACTGATCTGGGAAGATGCTGGCCTCCCTGGATGGACTGATGGTAAGCCCAGGGTGGATGAGGGAAGCGTAGCTCTGGATATGCTGCTCTAGTAAACCACGTAGCTCCCCGCTTGGTGAAGGGAGGCACTTTTCCACCTCTGTCTCTGCGTAGTTCAGTGCAGGCACCACTTGGAGGCACTCTGGTGAGAGGAAGGGCTTCTTCCAGCAGACCTTGGTGTCTGTGGTAAAAAATAAAAAATAAAAATGGCATTACATAAAGATACATTACAAAAGATTAGATAAAAATCACTACTGTATACAAGGGCATAAGTGTTCACAAATTAAAGTTGGCCACACACACACACCTCTATGTATAGCTCTGGAGTCTGGAAACACAAACATCCCCTGCAATACCTCTGGCTTACTGGACCCAGTATCTGGAAATATACAATTATAATGTCATGTTAGAAGCTAAATATCTATCTACAATATCTAAATACAGTATGTTGTGTATACAGGTTCCTTCTTACCTTCATATGTGAGGAAGTGAGATGAATGCAACAGTATAAGAAAACCATTATCATTCAGTTGTATTGTGAGGGCCTGTTAGTAAGAAAAATAGAATTCATTTGAATCAAAGTCTGACACGGCAACAACATACTGCATTCCGTTCTTTCAATAGTCCGTGAGCCAAATTTTAAAAAACAATGAAAGCTCACCAGGTCTTTCTCCTTGAGGCCCTGTGTGAGCTGAGAGAGAGAGGTGTCTTCAGCCTCACTGGGTGAAAGCTCATACAGACTGCAACCCATTCCTTCCAGAGACACTGAAAAACAGTACAACTCAATATAATAAAGTACTCCTAGTGTGCAAAGTTAGTTATTACAAGAAAATACAAAATACAGAAAAAAAGATGATAATTTAGACATTCAGCATTCCATGGTAAAGAAAGAAAAATAAATCTGTGTAAAGCTAATATAATATGCCATTTAGCAGAAGCTTTTATCCAAAGTGACTTACAGTCATGCGTGCATATATTTCATGTATGGGTGGCCCCGGGAATCAAACCCATAATCCTGACGTTGCAAGCGTCATGCTCTACCACTGAGCCATACACACTCAATAAATTCTGTTATCAAAGCTGAATAAATAAACAGTTTCATCTTTTACAGATAAGCAACACCTAAACATTTCCTGAGAAGGTTTTGTTTGTGGTGACACTGCTCAAACAAAATGCTATCAAAATGAAACCCCCTTTTGAGTACATTTACAAAACTTCTTCGGGACCGGTGTCCTTTCCACGGGACGGTTGAGCTAATGCGATTAGCATGAGATTGTAAGTAACAAGAAAATTTCCCAGGACATAGACATATCTGATATTGGCAGAAAGCTTAAATTCTTGTTAATCTAACTGCACTGCAATTTACAGTAGCTATTACAGTGAAATAATATCATGCTATTGTTCGAGGAGAGTGCACAATTTTGAACATGAAAAGTTATTAATAAACAAATTAGGCACATTTGTGCAGTCTTGATACAACATTTTGAACAGAAATACAATGGTTAATTGGATCAGTATGAAACTTTGCACATATACTGCTGCCATCTAGTGGTCAAAATCGAAATTGCACCTGGGCTGGAATAATACATTATGGTATTTCTCTTGCATTTCAAAGATGATGGTACAAAAAAATACAAAAGAACGGTTGGTTCATTCTTTGTATTACAGATCTATCGTGTTATATTCTCCTTTCACATTTCCACAAACTGCAAAGTGTTTCCTTTCAAATGGTATCAAGAATATGCATATCCTTGCTTCAGGGCCTGAGCTACAGGCAGTTAGATTTGGGTATGTCATTTTAAGTAAAAATTGAAAAAAGGGGCGGATCCTTAAGAGTTTTCATTTTAAACATGACTGTACCTTCACCGGAGAAACAGGTTTCAAATATAGCCTTCGGTAATTTCTGCCTCAGATCGGACATTTGAATTGCTCCGTCAACTGACATCATTGTTGGACTGCAATCAACCAAAAGGAAGGAAGTGTGATTCATGTGACATTCTCAAGTTATGTTACCACATGAAAACAGAATAAAATGGGGAGGTACTGAAATGTGCTTTTAGATTTTCCCGTTGCATTTTTCAATGGTGTGCCCTACTGAACACGACCCACATCAAGTCAATTGGAGATAGATTTAGAAGATATTTTTTTAAGTCATATCATAGGGAGGGAGTACACCATCACAGGGTTGCATTGAACTTACAGTTTAGCTGGGATTAGGGGTCCTGTGCTGGACTTCAGACCCACATGGTAGATCTGAGAGCTGATTTGGAGCTGGCCCCTCCACGGATAGTAGTGAAAGACTGTAATCGCATTCCATTACCATTATCATAACATTATCCAAAAGCACCAGTGCAGTGTTACAATACACACAAAAAGTCAAATTCATATGGATAACACACTAGACAAAGACACATTGATAAGTAGCCATCAGTTCATTGCTCACCTGTTTTTTCTTCCTCACTAAAAAGACAGGGAGACATTTTTATTTTATTAATCATGATAACAGTTTAATTCCTTTTTTCACCTAATATTTTCTATTGAGCATATTGTTGTTTGTGACAAACCCCACGAGGGGAAAGAGGGAAGTGTACCTTTTCTCCTTCTCCTCTGATGCGGGTGTCTTGGTATCCCAATAGGAGAAAGCCACGATAGCAAATGGGCAGACATGGCTGGGAGGCTGGACTGCCCCTCCAACAGGCAGCTCATACATGTAGTACTGCAAAGACCAACACAAATCTCGTCAGCTTTGCTATTGTGTTGTATTTATCACTACTGTATCTGCAGGTGTATTTCATCAACTTTGCTAAATGCCTGTGGCAAAAAGACGAATAATACATCATTTAATTTTTTCGTTAGAGGTAGCTTACTAAATAACATTTTTGTTTTATTGCTCTGACACACTGGGTGCATATTTGACAATTGAAGGCAACATAACACACCATGTGAGAGGGAGGGATGATGGTAGAAGGAGGGAGGAGTCTCACCTGTGTTCTCTCGAAGGCCAGGAAGGAGCTGGTGTTGGCTGACACAGAACTGAGCTGCTCTGATACATGACAGTCAAACCCATTAGAGGGAGAGGTGTAGTTTACTGTGTAGTTCTCAGTCACCTCTCTGACCCTGCCCTGTAAGAACCCCACAAAAAGAGAGAGAATTAAATTGCAGGCCCTTTCAACTAATCAATCAAATATATTTATAAAGCAGTCGTCCCAAATTGCTTTACAGTAACCCGGGCCCAGACCGCAAACAGAAGCAGACGCACAGTGGCCAGGAGGCAGAAACCTCAAACGAAACCTTTGGGGGAAAGGAGGTTACCCAACTGTGAGGTTACCCAACATTATGACCCGGTGGCCGGTTCTGACTAGAGGGAGTACAGCTACGACCGGAAGTGTTTTTTGTTTTTTTTGTAGCCGGTTAGGAGAACTTACGCAGTAGGTTACGATAATTAACGTGGCAGGTTAGGAGATTTAGGTTAAGGTTGGGAAAAGGGTAACGGTTTAAAATGCTCTCATAACCTGCTACAAAAAGGTTCTTCCGGTCGTAGCTGTACTCCCTCTAGTCAGCACCCTTATTGCCCTGCTACTGTGTAAATACCTTGGTGAGCCTGATGATGGCGATGTATCCAGACTTCCCGTGGTACCAGCGGTTTAAGTCCAGGCAGTCCGAGTACTTGGACACGTACACACCTGAGTTAAACAAGAACATTCACAACAATGACAAGTTTGTTTCCACAGCAAGAACATGGGGTGGTGACTGTTCCAGTATCCCCCCTCCTCTTTCTGATAAAACCAAAACAGCAAGAACATGGGGTGGTGACTGTTCCACTTTGAAGAATCTCAAATCTCAAATATATTTTTTATCTGTTTAACAGTTTTTTGGTTACTACATGATTCCATTTGTGTTATTTCATAGTTTGACATCTTCACTATTATTCTACAATGTAGAAAATAGTAAGAGTAAATAAAAACCCTTGAACGAGTCGGAGTGTCCAAACTTTTGACTGGTACTGTATATCTGAATGTAAGCATACGTTTAAGATCTATGTGAGAACAATTAAGTGAGAAATTTAGAAGAGGCTGTGAAACTTCACACTTTACTTTTTCTTTTTCTTTTTTAGGTTTAGTGGTTTTACAGTTCCAACACTGCATAATGTAACTGAGGTGGTTTGGCAGAATTGGCGCCACATGCACATAATGAACTTGTTGGCTCCCTAAGCGAATGCCTAGGCTTTAGCACAGCAGGCGAACACTGTCTTGTGGCACACAGGTACATTCTATGGATATGTGATTAGATGTTCTCTTTCCTTATAATTTAATCTAACCAAAGAAACCTGTGTCACGTTGATTAACCTACACGTGACAAAACAGGAAGTTGACAGAAGTTGAAGGACAAGTGAAGAAACAATATGTGAGTGAAAATGGCTGACAAAAAGTACTATTATACTTACTGCTATAGAGGGGGAAAAAACACTTCACGTCTTACAGGGTTCTATGGTGATCTCATAAACATCTAGAACTGTAAACTTGGAACATGATGAAACAGAACACTAGTCTACACAAGGACTTTGAACACTGTTTCCTTCCTCCATAACTATGGCAGTTATCGCAATCTGAGCCTAGTAGATAAAAAAAAAAAACTAGCAGACTTTGTCCAACTGTAGATAATCTTCCACCACCCTCCCCCTTTTCCACTAGGGCCTGCAACCGAACACAGCTTGGCTCACTATGTAACCTGAAGTAATGGAGATTTCTATTGAGGAATTCTAACTTCAAACAACAAAAGATATTTACCAGAGTTTCATTGTATGTATGTTCAGAGCTAAACTCTCATAACATAATATTCTGTCGATAAAGTAGACTCCTCCCTCATTCCTCACTTTCATTCCAATGAGGTAAAATCTCATTTCTACATCATTCAAACATTTTTACTGCAGGCCCCTAGGTATAGACTAATGTTAAATATCTGGTCCTAGCAAACACTACTGGTCTCTCCTTCCACTTTCTCTTTACACTATCATGTACGTAAAGCAGTTTCACTTTCAAAAGCAGAAGGACAATTGACCAAACATGTACTGAAACCGAACACCTGAAACAGTACACCATTATCCTAGTAAGACAACTTATTTAAATCTCACTACTTATGTTTTGACATGTCTTTAGCCATATAGTCCACACTCAAATGGAATTAGTTTAAGTTCGTTCTAGAGACTACTCCATGTCATGTAGTCTGTGAGTTGCCGCTATATTTAACATGTAAAAGCTTATAAATGCTCCATTGTTTAGATGAGGCCTTGTTCGGTAATATGAAAAGGTTTCAGTAGAAATAGGTCAAACCAGTTTTTCTCATATTTCCTTAACCCAAGACAGGTTGTTCTTGTTTTTATCGAGGCGTTATTGTCCTAGTGTATTTAACTCCCATGCTGTGGAATTCAAAACCCAGGCCTCTTGTCTGATATCTCATTATTTACACAATATGGCGCAGCTCATTTACCCTTTGAAGGATCTCCAAGTGTGGTACATGTGCTGTGTCCAGGGACAACACCAGTTTCTCCCACTCTATTTGCCTTAAAAATAGAAGAATATTGATTATTAGCGATTGGTAACTTGATTACAATGATTTGAGGTCGTTTTCTATGACACAAAGTTAGATAAGGGTTTCTCCATAAAACATTTTTGGGGGGAGAATACATTGTGTGTGTGTGTGACTTTACGTTTTCTACAGAAATAGAGATGTATGAATGACTATAAACATTATTGTGAGATAAACATTGAAATGTTTATTTTGTTACCTTATTTTCGTCGTCAAACAGCAAGAAGCCATAGGACTCCTCCATTTCTTCCTCTGTGTATCCCATGTCTCTCCTCTTTGTTCGGAAAGCCTCATACTGTCAAACAACAAGTAATAGTTTAGCCTCTCAAATATAATAAAAATTGTATTTGTTACATGCACCGAATAAAACAAGTGTAAACTTTAACGTGAAATGCTTACTTACGAGCCCTTTCACAACAATGCAGATTTAACAAATAAGAAAAATTAAAACTGATAACACAAATTAAAATAGAGGAATAAAATACACAAGAATAGAGCTATATACAGGAAGTACCAGATCAATGTGGAGCTATATACAGGAAGTACCAGATCAATGTGGAGCTATATACAGGAAGTACCAGATCAATGTGGAGCTATATACAGGAAGTACCAGATCAATGTGGAGCTATATACAGGAAGTACCAGATCAATGTGGAGCTATACACAGGAAGTACCAGATCAATTGTGGAGCTATATACAGGAAGTACCAGATCAATTGTGGAGCTATATACAGGAAGTACCAGATCAATTTGGAGCTATATAGAGGAAGTACCAGATCAATGTGGAGCTATATACAGAAAGTACCAGATCAATTGTGGAGCTATATAGAGGAAGTACCAGATCAATGTGGAGCTATATACAGGAAGTACCAGATCAATGTGGAGCAATATACAGAAAGTACCAGATCAATTGTGGAGCTATATAGAGGAAGTACCAGATCAATGTGGAGCTATATACAGAAAGTACCAGATCAATGTGGAGCTATAAATCAAATCAAATCAAATCAAAAAAAAAATTGGAATTTTAGTTAGTTAGAGCTATGTTCAATTGTGGAGCTATATACAGGAAGTACCAGATCAATTGTGGAGCAATATACAGAAAGTACCAGATCAATTGTGGAGCTATATACAGGAAGTACCAGATCAATGTGGAGCTATATAGAGGAAGTACCAGATCAATGTGGAGCTATATATAGGGAGTAGCAGGACCAGATCAATGTGGAGCTATATACAGGAAGTACCAGATCAATGTGGAACTATATACAGGGAGTAGCAGGACCAGATCAATGTGCAGGGGTACAAGGTATTTAGGTAGATATAGGTAGGGGTAAAATGACTAGGCACCAGGATAGATAATAATAAGAGTAAAACATTTAAATACTGATATTAAGTTAAATTATTTTATGTTGTAAATATGTACTTAATGAATTAAGGGGCAGCACAAAATGACTTAAGTAATACACAAATATACTATCAAGTATTACACAGATATGTAACAGTACATATACTAACATCTACTATCAAGTATTACACAGATATTATCATGAAATAGTACATATACTATCCTGTACTAAGTATTGCACAGATACTATAAACTGGACTCTATGGGCAGAGTCAGGGCCGGGGTACCGTACACCAAGGAGTAAGCCACGGTTGGCCAATTTTACCATATACTGTAGTGAAATACTGACCCGTTCCTGCAGAGTAGCATTGTTTATCAAGAAAGCAGAGTTGTATCTGAAAGACTGCTTAGACTCCTTGTACATGTACGAGTTTTGCAGTGGAGGCCGAATGCTGTTGTCGAACTTTTTAGAACCTGGTAGCACAGGTACCAACACACCTGGAGGTTGCAACAGAAACAAGGTTAAAAAGTGACTACTGTGGAGTTGCAAACTCGTTCTGTTTTTACCAAAAGGTGCCATGCATTTTATCTTCTATTCTATGCATCTTGTATTTATAACTACCATACTGATATATTCTATTCTATGCATATTGCATTTATAAATAACACATTTATAATTTCAATTATTGTTTTCTATACCATTCTATTTAATTATATACTAGGTGTCTTGCATTTTCAACAACCTTATTGATTATATTCTACATATATATTTTGAGGTAGGTCTAACATTGGTGAACATACTGTTAAAAAACAATATAAAAAGATGTATGCAACTACAAAGAAATGTCTCGCCCATGTGAACACATGATTCTCGCTGCTAATGGCAGTCAACTTCTTTCGAGCAGTATGCGCACTTGATAAAATACTTCAAACGGTAAATACTGTAATCCTTTAGGCTAAACTAAAACAAATGATGTATGACTAAAACCAATATTGTCGAGTTGTTAAAATGTTAAATTATGAATAGTAACCATAATAGAAAAGTGATAGAACATTGTGATAGAACAAAAAAACAAAACTCAACGTCACCTTCTCTCACGGCACCATTATCGCTTTCCATGGTTGGAAATGTATTAAATCAGTTTGTCTCTATTTCTCTGGGCTTTTGCAGACCACCTCTGTCTTCCATGGACATTTCGACACTTAATTTCTCTATTCCAAGGAAAATGTTGCCAATCCATATGAGCGATTTGGCGCAATCTTCGTGCCAAAATCAAATCTCAACATTGTCAGTGAGTTTGGTAGGCTGAGGAAAAATATGTTGCAACCAGGAAGTAAGAAAGAGCACAAGGAAAAATTTCGCCATTAGAACACATTTCGATATTTTGTGTTTTTTTTCTGAGTTTATGCTCAGATATGTTTTACATATATCTTATATATAATGACCAAACAATGTAATCCTAACTAAAAGTGAAGTATTGCTTCCAAAAAAGAAACAGAAACTTAGCTATAACTACCTGCATCCATTTCGAGACTGCTTCGCTTTCATTTCTTCACTCGCCTACCGCTAGTAGACGCAGTTATGGAAGCCCATTCCCGCCACCCCCACAAAAAATATCTGACTACGAGTTATGAGATAGTAAGTCATAATTATAAAATAGTAACTCATAATAATAATATACTAAGTAATAATTATGAGATAGTAAGTCATTATTTTGACATCTGTATCACATTAATCCAATGTGCACTTTGCATCAGGCCCTTCTCAACTTTCAAGGGTAACCTTATGTATATCCTATTGTTGATGACACGTGTGTGTCTGTGTGTGTGTGTGAGAGAGAGAGTTTGTGGTGGTATTTTTCCATATGAATGTATCAGAGATTTATGTTGAAGTGAGTTGGTGCCTGCTTGGTGACATCAGATTTAAAGACAATTTTCACAATTTAGGGATCTGATCAGTATTTTTGATGTAAATTGCATGCTATAGAAGGTTTCAGACACATCATTTAATTTCTTTTTGAGAAACTTGCCCCAACAGCGATTTACTTCCTGGGCCTCATTCAGGAGATACAGGGCATCCAAAAATAATTAACAAAGGCTCCAAAAACACCCAAATACATATTTTTTCAGACTGAAAAGCTCTCTGTATCATGATGCAGGTCTTTAGATGTTGTACACATGAAATTGTGTCATGCCAAACTTTATCCACAAGGGCTTTTCTTTATTTTTTACAATTTTCTACATTGTAGAATAATAGTGAAGACATCAAAACTATGAAATAACACATATGGAATCATGTAGTAACCAAAAAAGTGTTCAACAAATCAAAATATATTTTAGATTTGATGACAGCTTTGCACACACTTGGCATTCTCTCAACCAGCTTAACCTGGAATGCTTTTCCAACAGTCTTGAAGGAGTTCCCAAATATGCTGAGCACTTGTTGGCTGCTTTTCCTTCACTCTGCGGAACTGACACAGACCAGAAACAGCTTTGCCGCCCTGGATCCAGAGGTTCTGGCGCCTTCGTCCGTGGTGGCTTCCCAATCAAGATCGGATCCGGAGGTACCTGCGTCTTCATCCTCGGCTTAGTCTACCTCTCCGGTGGCTTCTACCTCGGGTTCAGATCCTCGTAGCACCTAGCCTCACCAGGCCGTGAGGCTGCCTGAGAGACTGGCCCATTCAACATCACCAGCTGTCCTCATAGGCAGCTCTATGGTGAGAAACATCTCGGTCCCCAAGGCAAAAACCCTGTGCTACCCAGGTGCACGAGTACAGGACATAACAAGGCTGCTTCTGACTGTTCTACCACAGATGCCGGGAGCTGCCACTGTCGTAGTCCATGTGGGGTCAAATGACATCAGGAGGGGTAGCTCAGAACATCTGAAAATTGATTTTAAATAACTAATTTTAGCATTAAAAGACTCCAAAAAATGGCCAATAATTTCGGTCCAGTACCATCGTTGGGCCGCGGGTGTGAAAGATTCAGTAGACTGGTGGCATTACACATCTGGCTAAAAGACTACTGTAGCTCTGCTGGAGTCACTTTTATTGATACCTTCTGGAAACAGAAGATACTCTACAGGAATGACGGAGTCCATCCAAGTGATCTTGGCTCCTGGACTCTGTCCACGCATTTCAAGGCTGCATTGAAACACTGCAGTAAGTGATCCGAGACCAGCTCAGTTAATCCCTACCATTGTGACAATGAGTCGTCATAATGCTGCATCAAATGTACATGATCTTAGGGGCATTGGCAAACACAATGTAAGTCATTTAATTTATGTACCCCTAATTGCACCAAATCCATCTGTTTATCCTACAGCTATTGTAAGCAGTAATCATGAGCCTATAAACCAGAGTTACACTGTTAGCACTGAGGCGGTGTGCAATAGTAGGAAGACCACTTTATGCAGCTCACCCTGCACTATCAGTTCCAATGTAAATAACATGAGTAAGTCTACCATTGTTTTTAATGCTTTACTGGGAAGCTTGTCAATCAAACAACCCAGAAAAGTGCTAAAAATAGCCCATATTAACAAAATGTAGCCTTAGAAACAAGGTCCATGAAGTCAATAACGTGCTTGTAACAGATGACATTCATATTCTGACTATCTCTGAAACTCACTTAGATAATAGCTTTGATTATACAGTGGTAGCAATACATGGTTATAACATCTACAGAAAAGACAGAAATGCCAACAGAGGCAGTGTTGTGGTCTATATTCAGAACCACATTCCTGTAAAGCTTAGAGACTATCTAATATTAAATACTGTTGAAGTAATATGGCTACAGGTTCATCTGCCTCACCTAAAGCCCATTCTTGTGGGAAGCTCCTATAGACCACGAAGTGCTAACAGTCAGTATCTGGATAATATGTGTGAAATACTTGATAATGTATGTGATCAGAGAAGTATATTTTCTGGGTGATTTAAATATTGACTGGCTTTCATCAAGCTGCCCACTCAGGAAAAAATCTTCAAACTGTAACCAGTGCCTACAACCTGGATCAGGTTGTCAGTCAACCTACCAGGGTAGTTACAAACAGCACAGGAATTAAATCATCAACATGTATTGATCACATTTTTACTAACGTTGCAGATATTTGCTTCAAAGCAGTATCCAAATCTATAGGATGTAGTGATCACAATATAATAGCCATATCTATGAAAACCAAAGTTCCATAGGGCCTAATATAGTGTATAAGAGGTAATACAAGAAGTGTTGTAGTAATTCTTATGTCTTGGTAGATTTGCAGTGGTCTGATACTCCTTCCATTTCAATATTATCGCTTGCACAGTGCTCCTTGGGATGTTTAAAGCGTGGGAAATCTTTTTGTATCCAAATCCGGCTTTAAACTTCTTCACAACAGTATCTCGGACCTGCCTGGTGTGTTCCTTGTTCTTCATGATGCTCTCTGTGCTTTTAACGGACCTCTGAGACTATCACAGTGCAGGTGCATTTATACAGAGACTTGATTACACACAGGTGGATTGTATTTATCATCATTAGTCATTTAGGTCAACATTGGATCATTCAGAGATCCTCATTGAACTTCTGGAGAGAGTTTGCTGCACTGAAAGTAAAGGGGCTGAATAATTTTGCACACCCAATTTTTCAGTTTTTGATTTGTTAAAAAAGTTTGAAATATCCAATAAATGTCGTTCCACTTCATGATTGTGTCCCACTTGTTGTTGATTCTTCACAAAAAAATACAGTTTTATATCTTTATGTTTGAAGCCTGAAATGTGGCAAAAGGTCGCAAAGTTCAAGGGGGCCGAATACTTTCGCAAGGCACTGTATGTCTGGCAGCCCGACTGACTGGCAAACGTACTGCAAATTAAGAAATCATGTGACTAAACTAAATAAAAAATTAAAAGAAATTACACTATGAAACAAAGATAAATTATTTAAAGAATGATAGTAAAAAGCTTTAGGGCACCTTAAATGAAATTTTAGGGGGAAAAAAGCCAACTCGGCTCCTTCATTTATTGAATCAGGTGGCTCATTCATCACAAAGCCCACTGATATTGCAAACTACTTGAATTACTTTTTCATTGGCAAAATAAGCAAACTTAGGGATAACATGCCAGCAACAAAATGTGACACTACACATCCAAGTATATCAGACCAAATTATGAAAGACCAGAATTGTACTTTTGAATTCCGTAAAGTCAGTGTGGAAGAGGCGAAAACATGTATTATTGTTGTCTATCAACAATGATAAGTCACTAGGGTCTGACAATCTAGATGGAAAATTACTGAGGATAATAGTAGACGATATTGCCACATCTTCAATTTAAGCCTACTAGAGAGCGTGTGCCCTCA
Organism: Oncorhynchus tshawytscha; assembly: GCF_018296145.1. NCBI lineage: Eukaryota > Metazoa > Chordata > Actinopteri > Salmoniformes > Salmonidae > Oncorhynchus > Oncorhynchus tshawytscha. The sequence continues at coordinate 50,269,658 of NC_056447.1, read as the reverse complement.
GGCCTGGAGGGAAGCTAAAGTCATTCTGCTACCCAAGAATAGTAAAGCCCCCTTTACTGGCTCAAATAGCCGACCAATCAGCCTATTACCAACCCTTAGTAAACTTCTGGAAAGAAGAACATCACTTACAAGAACATCACTTACGCAACTGACTGATGATTGGCTGAGAGAAATTGATGATAAAATGATTGTGGGGGCTGTCTTGTTAGACTTCAATGCAGCTTTTGACAATATTGATCATAGCCTGCTGCTGGAAAAACTTATGTGTTATGGCTTTACACGCCTTGCCATAATGTGGATAAAGAGTTACTTGTCTAGCAGAGGGTGTTCTTTAATGGAAGCCTATCAAATATAATCCAGTTAGAATCAGGAATTCCCCAGGGTAGCTGTTTAGGCCCCTTGCTTTTAATTTTTTTTACTAACGACATGCCACTGACTTTGAGTAAAGCCAGAGTTTCTATGTATGCGGATGACAATTTCCGGCACCGACAGAGATGGCCGCCTCGCTTCGCGTTCCTAGGAAACTATGCAGTTTTTTGTTTTTTTTTACGTGTTATTTCTTACATTAGTACCCCAGGTCATCTTAGGTTTCATTACATACAGTCGAGAAGAACTACTGAATATAAGATCAGCGTCAACTCACCATCAGTACGACCAAGAATATGATTTTCGCGACGCGGACCCTGTGTTCTGCCTTTCAACCAGGACAACGGAATGGATCCCATGCGGCGACCCCAAAAAAATGACTCCGTAAAAGAGGGAAACGAGGCGGTCTTCTGGTCAGACTCCGGAGACGGGCACATCGTGCACCACTCCCTAGCATTCTTCTCGCCAATGTCCAGTCTCTTGACAACAAGGTTGATGAAATCCGAGCAAGGATAGCATTCCAGAGGGACATCAGAGACTGTAACGTTCTTTGCTTCACGGAAACATGGCTCACTGGAGAGACGCTATCGGAGGCGGTGCAGCCAGCGGGTTTCTCCACGCATCTCGCCGACAGAAACAAACATCTTTCTGGTAAGAAGAGGGGCGGGGGCGTATAATTATGGCTAACGAGACATGGTGTGATGAAAGAAACATACAGGAACTCAAATCCTTCTGTTTACCTGATTTAGAATTCCTCACAATCAAATGTCGACCACATTATCTACCAAGAGAATTCTCTTCGATTATAATCACAGCCGTATATATCCCCCCCCAAGCAGACACATCTATGGCTCTGAATGAACTTTATTTGACTCTTTGCAAACTGGAATCCATTTATCCGGAGGCTGCATTCATTGTAGCTGGGGATTTTAACAAGGCTAATCTGAAAACAAGACTCCCTAAATTTTATCAGCAATCGATTGCGCAACCAGGGGTGGAAAAACCTTGGATCATTGTTACTCTAACTTCCGCGACGCATATAAGGCCCTGCCCTGCCCTCCTTTCGGAAAAGCTGACCACGACTCCATTTTGTTGATCCCTGCCTACAGACAGAAACTAAAAAAAGAAGCTCCCACACTGAGGTCTGTTCAACGCTGGTCCGACCAAGCTGACTCCACACTCCAAGACTGCTTCCATCACGTGGACTGGGATATGTTTCAAATTGCGTCAGATAACAACATTGACGAATACTCTGATTCGGTGTGCGAGTTCATTAGAATGTGCGTTGAAGATGTCGTTCCCATAGCAACGATTAAAACATTCCCTAACCAGAAACCGTGGATTGATGGCAGCATTCGCGTGAAACTGAAAGCGCGAACCACTGCTTTTAATCAGGGCAAGGTGACTGGTAACATGACCGAATACAAACAGTGCAGCTATTCCCTCCGCAAGGCTATCAAACAAGCTAAGCGTCAGTACAGAGACAAAGTAGAATCTCAATTCAACGTCTCAGACACAAGAGGTATGTGGCAGGGTCTACAGTCAATCACGGACTACAAGAAGAAAACCAGCCCAGTCACGGACCAGGATGTCTTGCTCCCAGGCAGACTAAATAACTTTTTTGCCTGCTTTGAGGACAATACAGTGCCACTGACACGGCCTGCAACGAAAACATGTGGACTCTCCTTCACTGCAGCCGAGGTGAGTAAGACATTTAAACGTGTTAACCCTCGCAAGGCTGCAGGCCCAGACGGCATCCCCAGCCGCGCCCTCAGAGCATGCGCAGACCAGCTGGCCGGTGTGTTTACGGACATATTCAATCAATCCCTATACCAGTCTGCTGTTCCCACATGCTTCAAGAGGGCCACCATTGTTCCTGTTCCCAAGAAAGCTAAGGTAACTGAGCTAAACGACTACCGCCCCGTAGCACTCACATCCGTCATCATGAAGTGCTTTGAGAGACTAGTCAAGGACCATATCACCTCCACCCTACCTGACACCCTAGACCCACTCCAATTTGCTTACCTCCCAAATAGGTCCACAGACGATGCAATCTCAACCACACTGCACACTGCCCTAACCCATCTGGACAAGAGGAATACCTATGTGAGAATGCTGTTCATCGACTACAGCTCGGCATTCAACACCATAGTACCCTCCAAGCTCGTCATCAAGCTCGAGACCCTGGGTCTCGACCCCGCCCTGTGCAACTGGGTACTGGACTTCCTGACGGGCCGCCCCAGGTGGTGAGGGTAGGCAACAACATCTCCACCCCGCTGATCCTCAACACTGGGGCCCCACAAGGGTGCGTTCTGAGCCCTCTCCTGTACTCCCTGTTCACCCACGACTGCGTGGCCACGCACGCCTCCAACTCAATCATCAAGTTTGCGGACGACACAACAGTGGTAGGCTTGATTACCAACAACGACGAGACGGCCTACAGGGAGGAGGTGAGGGCCCTCGGAGTGTGGTGTCAGAAAAATAACCTCACACTCAACGTCAACAAAACTAAGGAGATGATTGTGGACTTCAGGAAACAGCAGAGGGAACACCCCCCTATCCACATCGATGGAAAAGTAGTGGAGAGGGTAGCAAGTTTTAAGTTCCTCGGCATACGCATCACAGACAAACTGAATTGGTCCACTCACACAGACAGCATCGTGAAGAAGGCGCAGCAGCGCCTCTTCAACCTCAGGAGGCTGAAGAAATTCGGCTTGTCACCAAAAGCACTCACAAACTTCTACAGATGCACAATCGAGAGCATCCTGGCGGGCTGCATCACCGCCTGGTACGGCAACTGCTCCGCCCACAACCGTAAGGCTCTCCAGAGGGTAGTGAGGTCTGCACAACGCATCACCGGGGGCAAACTACCTGCCCTCCAGGACACCTACACCACCCGATGTTACAGGAAGGCCATAAAGATCATCAAGGACAACAACCACCCGAGCCACTGCCTGTTCACCCCGCTATCATCCAGAAGGCGAGGTCAGTACAGGTGCATCAAAGCTGGGACCGAGAGACTGAAAAACAGCTTCTATCTCAAGGCCATCAGACTGTTAAACAGCCACCACTAACATTGAGTGGCTGCTGCCAACACACTGACACTGACACTGACTCAACTCCAGCCACTTTAATAATGGGAATTGATGGGAAATGATGTAAAATATATCACTAGCCACTTTAAACAATGCTACCTAATATAATGTTACATACCCTACATTATTCATCTCATATGCATTTGTATATACTGTACTCTATATCATCTACTGCATCCTTATGTAATACATGTATCACTAGCCACTTTAACTATGCCACTTTGTTTACATACTCATCTCATATGTATATACTGTACTCGATACCATCTACTGTATCTTGCCTATGCTGCTCTGTACCATCACTCATTCATATATCTTTATGTACATATTCTTTATCCCCTTACACTGTGTATAAGACAGTAGTTTTGGAATTGTTAGTTAGATTACTTGTTGGTTATTACTGCATTGTCGGAACTAGAAGCACAAGCATTTCGCTACACTCGCATTAACATCTGCTAACCATGTGTATGTGACAAATAAAATTTGATTTGATTTGATGACTCAACACTACACGTCAGCTAATACAGTGACTGAAATGACTGCAACACTCAACAAAGAGCTGCAGTTAGTTTCAGAGTGGGTGGCAAGGAATAAGTTTTCCCTAAATATTTCTAAAACAAAAATTTATTTGACTAGGCTAGTCAGTTAAGAACAAATTCTTATTTTCAATGATGGCCTAGGAACAGTGGGTTAATTGCCTGTTCAGGGGCAGACTGACATATTTGTACCTTGTCAGCTCAGGAGTTTGAACTTGCAACCTTCTGGTTATTAGTCCAACGCTCTAACCACTAGGCTACCCTGCCGCATTGTATTTGGAACAAAACACTCACTAACCCTAAACCTCAACTAAATCTTGTAATGAATAATGTGGAAATTGAGCAAGTTGAGATGACTAAACTGCTTGGAGTAACACTAGATTGTAAACTGTTATGGTCAAAACATATTGATGCAGTAGTAGATAAGATGGGGAGAAGTCTGTCTATAATAAAGTGATGCTCTGCCTTCTTAACAACACTATCAACAAGGCAGGTCCTACAGGCCCTTGTTTAGTCCACCTTGACTACTGTTAAGTCGTGTGGTCAGGTGCCATAAAAAAGGACTTAGGAAATTGCAATTGGCTCAGAACAGGGCAGCACGGCTGGCCCTTGGATGTACTCAGAGAGCTAATATTAATAATATGAATGTCAATCTCTCCTGGCTGAAAGTGGAGGAGAGATTGACTTCATCACTACTTTTATTTATGACATGGTGAATGCACCGAGCTGTCTGTCTAAACTACTGGCACACAGCTCGGACACCTATGCATACCCCACAAGACATGCCACAAGAGGTCTCTTCACAGTCCCCAAGTCCAGAACAGACTATTGGAGGCCACAGTACTACATAGAGCCATGACTACATGGAACTCTATTCCACATCAAGTAACTGACGCAAGCAGTGAAATTAGATTTTTTTTAAACAGATTAAAAAACACCATATGGAACAGCGGCGACTGTGAAGCAACACCAACATTGGCACACACAGCCTGGAGGTGATTTGAGTCATTGTACGGTTGAAAAACAAATTATAGTCCCACTAATCGCAAACCAGATGGGATGGCGTATCGTTGCAGAATGCTGTGGTAGCCATGCTGGTTAGGTGTGGCTTGAATTCTAAAGAAATCCCCCACAGTGTCACCAGCAAAGCAACCCAACACCATCACACCTCCTCCTCCATGCTTCACTGTGGGAACCACACATGCGGAGATCATCCGTTCACCTACTCTCCGTCTCACAAAGATATGGCGGTTGGAACAAAAAGTCTCAAATTCGCGCTCATCAGACCAAAGGACAGATTTCCACCGGTCTAATGTACAAATCAAATCAAAGTTTATTTCTCATGTGCGATGAATACAACAGGTGTAGACCTTACAGTGAAATGCTTACTTACAGGCTCTAACCAATAGTGCAAAAAAGGTATTAGGTGAACAATAGGTAAGTAAAGAAATAAAAACAACAGTAAAAAAGACAGGCTATATACAGTAGCGAGGCTATATACAGTAGCGAGGCTACATACAGACACTGGTTAGTCAGGCTCATTGAGGTAGTATGTGCATGTAGATATGGATAAAGTGACTATGCGTATATGATGAACAGAGAGTAGCAGTAGCGTAAAAGAGGGGTTGGCGGGTGGTGGGTGGGACACAATGCAGATAGCCTGGTTAATCAATGTGCGGGAGCAGTGGTTGGTCGGCCCAATTAGGGTAGTATGTACATGAGTGTATAGTTATAATGACTATGCATATATGATAAACAGAGAGTAGCAGCAGCGTAAAAAGAGGGGTGGAGGGTGGAGGGGGGCTCACAATGCAAATAGTCAGGGTAGCCATTTGATTACCTGTTCAGGAGTCTTATGGCTTGGGGGTAAAAACTGTTGAGAAGCCTTTTTGTCCTAGACTTGGCACTCCGGTACCGCTTGCCATGTGATAGTAGAGAGAACAGTCTATGACTGGGGTCTTTGACAATTTTTTGGGCCTTCCTCTGACACCGCCTGGTGTAGAGGACCTGGATGGCAGGCAGCTTAGCCCCAGGGATGTACTGGGCCGGATGCACTACCCTTTGTAGTGCCTTGCAGTCAGAGGTTGAGCAATTGCCGTACCAGGCAGTGATGCAACCAGTGATGCTCTCGATGTTGCAGCTGTAGAACCTTTTGAGGATCTCAGGACCCATAACAAATCTTTTTAGTTTCCTGAGGGGGAATAGGTTTTGTCGTGCCCTCTTCACGACTGTCTTGGTGTGTTTGGACCATTCTAGTTTGTTGGTGATGTGGACACCAAGGAACTTGAAGCTCTCAACCTGCTCCACTACAGCCCTGTCGATGAGAATGGGGGCGTGCTCGGTCCTCCTTTTCCTGTAGTCCACAATCATCTCCTAAGTCTTGGTTACGTGACGTTGTTATTCTGGCACCACCCGGCCAGGGCTCTGACCTCCTCCCTATAGGCTGTCTCGTCATTGTCGGTGATCAGGTCTACCACTGTTGTGTCGTCTGCAAACTTAATGATGGTGTTGGAGTCGTGCCTGGCCATGCAGTCGTGGGTGAACAGGGAGTACAGGAGGGGACTGAGCACGTACCCCTGGGGAGCTCCAGTGTTGAGGATCAGCGTGGCAGATGTGTTGCTACCTACCCTGGTTGGGGTATGTACGTACAGTCACTGTGGGGACGACATCCTCGATGCACTGATAAATCCAATGACTGGTGTGGTGTACTCCTCAATGCCATCGGAAGAATCCCGGAACATGTTCCATTGCTCTTGTTTCTTGGCCCAAGCAAGTCTCTTCTTATTATTGGTGTCCTTTAGTAGTGGTTTCTTTGCAGCAATTCGACCATGAAGGCCTGATTCACGCAGTCTCCTATGAACAGTTGATGTTGAGATGTCTCTTACTTGAACTTTGTGAAGCATTTATTTGGGGTGAAATCTGAGGCTGGTAACTCTAATGAACAGCAGAGGTAACTCTGGGTCTTCCGTTCCTGTGGTGGTCGTCATGAGATCCAGTTTCATCACAGCGCTGGATGGTTTTTGCGACTGCACTTGAAAAAACTTTCAAAGGACTTGAAATGTTCCGTATTGACTGACCTTCATGTCTTAAAGTAATGATGGACTGTTGTTTCTCTTTGCTTATTTGAGCTGCTATTGCCATAATATGGAAATGGTCTTTTACTAAATAGGGCTATCTTCTGTGTACCACCCATACCGTGTCAAAACACAACCGATTGGCTCAAACGCATTAAGAAGGAAAGAAATTCCACAAATTAACTTTTAACAAGGCACACCTGTTAATTGAAATGCATTCCAGGTGACTACCTCATGAAGGACGTTGCCGCACCTGTCAAGGACCAGCAGAAATGTAAATCCATGTAAGATATATGCTATAATGTTAGCTAGCTAGCTAATAAAGTAACATCACTGATGAAAGGGGGAACACTGAGTCGGTTGCTATTTAGCGCTAAAAGTTTGCTACGTAGCCAGCCTTGCAAGTGTGTGTTTCAGAATAGGGTAAACAACTAGCTTAACAACTGGTGTTTTGCGGGTAATATTTAATATAGATGCCAGTTGAGGACTTGTGAGGCGTCTGTTTCTCAAACTAGACACTAAAATGTACTTGTCCTCTTGCTCATTTGTGCACTGGGGCCTCCCACTCCTCTTTCTATACTGGTTAGAGACAGTTTGCGCTGTTCTGTGAAGGGAGTAGTACATAGCGTTGTACGAGAACTTCAGTGTCTTGGCAATTTCTCGCATGGAATAGCCTACCTTTCTCAGAACAAGAATAGACTGTCGAGTTTCAGAAGAAAGGTCTTTGTTTCTGGCCATTTTGAGCCTGTAATCGAACCCACAAATCAATGCTCCAGATACTCAACTAGTCTAAAGAAGGCCCGTTTTATTGCTTTTTTATTCAGAACAACAGTTTTCAGCTGTGCTAACATAATTGCAAAAGGGTTTTCTAATGATCAATTAACCTTTTAAAATTATAAACTTGGATTAGTTAACACAACGTGCCATTGTACGCCCATGTAGATATTCCATAGAAAATCAGCCGTTTCAAGCTACAATAGTCATTGACAACATTAACAATGTCTACACTGTATTTCTGAAAAATTTTATGTTATTTTAATGGACAAAAAATGTGCTTTTCTTTCAAAAACAAGGACATTTCTCAGTGACCCCAAACTTTTGAATGGTAGTGTATGGCAGTCATTGTAAAGGCAGTCATTGTAAAGGCAGTCATTGTAAATAAGAATTTGTTCTTAACTGACTTACCTAGTTAATTAAATGTAAAAGAAATATGTATGTCACATGAAACCTCAACTGAATTGACCACTGCTCCAAGTCAGCCAGAATCAACCCATAAAGTTGCACCACAAGTGAATGGATTACATCAAAATCAAATCAAATCAAATTTTATTGTTCATATATATACATGGTTACGAGATGTTAAAGTGAGTGTAGCGAAATTTTTGTGCTTCTAGTTCCGACCGTGCAGTAATATCTAACAAGTAATCTAACAATTTCACAACAACTACCTTATACACGCAAGTGTAAAGGAATGAATAAGAATATGTACAAATAAATATGTGGATGAGCGCTGGCCGAACGAGATGCAGTAGATGGTATAGAGTACAGTATATACATATGAGATGAGTAATGTAGGGTATGTAAACATTATATAAAGTGGCATTGTTTAAAGTGACTAGTGATGCATTTATTACATCCATTTTTTTTATTATTAAAGTGGCTAGAGATTTTAGTCAGTATTTTGGCAGCAGCCACTCAATGTTAGTGATGGCTGTTTAACAGTCTGATGGCCTTGAGGTAGAAGCTGTTTTTTAGTCTTTTGGTCCCAGCTTTGATGCACCTGTACTGTCCTCATCTTCTGGATGATAGTGGGGTGAACAGGCATTGGCTCGGGTGGTTGTTGTCCTTGATGATCTTTGTAGCCTTCCTGTGACATCGCGTGGTGTAGGTGTCCTGGAGGGCAGGTAGTTTGCCCCCGGTGATGTGTTGTGCAGACCGCACTACCCTCTGGAGAGCCTTATGGTTGTGGGCAGAGCAGTTGCCGTACCAGGTGGTGATACAGCCCGACAGGATGCTCTCGATTGTGCATGTGTAAAAGTTTGTGAGTGTTTTAGGTGACAAGCCACATTTCTTCATCCTCCTGAGGTTGAAGAGACGCAACAGCGTCTTCTTCACCACGCTGTCTGTGTGGGTTGACCATTTCAGTTGGTCCGTGACGTGTACACCAAGGAACTATAAACTTTCCAATTTAAAACGGTTTTCGGGTTTTCAACATGTGTTAGAATTTGTAGACCTTAAGATCTTACACCTTAGATCAGTGTTTTCCCTAAAATCCCACATTTGAATTGTAGCCCCGGATAAAAACACCTGGCAGGCAACCACTGCTGCAGGTAAAATGTGATGGTTTTGCAATGGACAGGTCATGGATTCTATAATGGACTGGTCATGGCTTCTATAATGGACAGGTCATGGATTCTATAATGGACAGGTCATGGATTCTATAATGGACAGGTCATGGATTCTATAATGGACAGGTCATGGATTCTATAATGGACAGGTCATGGATTCTATAATGGATAGGTCATGGATTCTATAATGGACAGGTCATGGATTCTATAATGGATAGGTCATGGATTCTATAATGGACAGGTCGTGGATTCTATAAAGGGCCTTGGTGACTGGAGACATATGGTCTAGGGTTAGGAAGAAGCTAATCACATTGTTTTCAAATTTTGTAGGCTTGGTAAAAGTTACACAATTTCCCTTTTTCCCAGTAATGCTTGTCACTGTCATTGTGCATACTTTGTAATCATATTTTTAGGAAAATAGACACCAGGCAGACTTGGAGTGCCAGAAGTGGCGCTCCTAGTGGCCAGGGACTTTAATGCAGGCACACTTAAATCTGTTTTTACCTCATTTCTACCAGCATGTTACATGTGCAACCAGAGGAAAAACACCTCTAAACCATCTTTAATCCACACACAGAGATGCATACAAACCTCTCCCTCGCCCTCCATTTGGAAAATCTGACCATAACTCTATCCTCCTGATTCCTGCTTACAAGCAAAAACTAAAGCAGGAAGTACCAGTGACACGCTCAATACGGAAGTGGTCAGATGACCCGGATGCTACGCTACAGGACTGTTTTGCAAGCACAGACTGGAATATCTTCTGGGATTCATCCAATGGCATTGAGGAGTATACCACCTCAGTCATCAGCTTCATCAATAAGTGCACCGAAGACATCGTCCCCACAGTGACCGTACGTACATAATCCAACCAGAAGCCATGGATTACAGACAACATCCGCATCGAGCTAAAGGCTAGAGCTATGCCCTCAGACAAACCGTCAATACAGGATTAAGATTGAGTCTTATTACACCGGCTCTGACGCCCGTTGGATGTGGCAGAGCTTGAAAACTATTAAGGATTACAAAAGGAAACCCAGCTGCGAGCTGCCCAGTGACGCGAGCCTACCGGACAAGCTAAATGGCTTTTATGCTCACTTCAAGGCAAGCAACACTGAAGCATGCATGAGAGCACCAGCTGTTCCAGACGATTGTGTGATAACGCCCTCGGTAGCCAATGTGAGAAAGACCTTTAAACAGATCAACATCCACAAATCCGTGGGGCCAGACGGATTACCAGGACTTGTACTCAAACCATACACGGATCAACTGGCAAGTGTCTTCACTGATATTTTCAACCTCTCCCTGACCAAGTCTGTAATCCCTACATGTTTCAAGCCGACCACCATAGTCCCTGTGCCCAAGGAAACGAAGGTAACCTGCCTGAATGATTACCGCCCCATAGCACTCACGTCGGTAGCCATGAAAAGCTTTGAAAGGCTGGTCATGGCTCACATCAACGACATCATCCCAGATACCCTAGACCAACACCAATTCGCATACTGTCGCAACAGATCCACAGATGACGTAATCTCAATCGCACTCCACACTACCCTTTCCCACCTGGACAAAAGGAACACCTATGTGAGAATGCTGTTCATTGACTACAGCTCAGCGTTCAACACCCTAGTGCCCAGAAAGCTCATCACTAAGATAAGGACCCTGGGACTAAACACCTCCCTCTGCAACTGAATCCTGGACTTCCTGACGAGCCGCCCCCAGGTGGTAAGGATAGGCAACAACACGTCTCCACACTAGATCCTCAACACTCTGGGGCCCCTCAGGGGTGGATGCTCAGTTCCCTCCTGTACTCCCTGTTCGACCAAGACTGTGTGTGAGTGCGCATGTTATATGTGTGTGAGCAAAAGTGAGTGAGTGGCATGATGTTCACAGGAGACTTGGTAATAAAATATTGCCTTTTGTCGAGATTGAAGCTGTCTTTTTTCTTACATCTCACACACACACACACACACACACACAAAACTGTTGCTACTGCGCAACTACCTATGCCACATTATACAACAGGTGGGTCTCAATGCTCAATCCTCAATGCTGATTGGTTAAATCTGCATTCTAGCCGGTGTCTATTCCACAAGTACCACCGGCTAAATCTAAGACGTTTAAATGTCTGCTTACTCTGTTCCATCTGACTGCATAATCCACTGTCTCATCAGCCCAGCCACGCAATTTATAAACTTGATCTCCACTATAAAAAGCATCTTGAAATAATCTCACATTTCTTTTATACTAACATTTAGTTGTCAATTGAAAAACATTCAAACTAAACAAAGTGCAGCTAGTTTGCAGTCTTTCCAGCTTCAGTTTGAATTGATAGTGTTAGCTGTGTTGTTGGCTAGCTCCTCTGAACAACAGTGATTGTGTTAGCTGTGTTGTTGGCTAGCTCCTCTGAACAACCGTGTCCTGACGAGTGAGAAAATGTTCTATGCCAGGCGAAATTGCACCTCGTTATTTCATTACTATGGATGAATCAAAATAAATGTCACTAAAAAACAGCTTAAACAAATGCAAATGCGACTACTTTGCTGTTATTCTGGCTGCACTTTTTTATTTATTTTTATTTTACCTTTATTTAACCAGGTAGGCAAGTTGAGAACAAGTTCTCATTTACAATTGCGACCTGACTTATTGAAGTGACTAAGTTAACCGTAGTTGGCTTGCTAGCAAGCAAGGGATAAGAACGTTGCCTAGCCAGTATGGAAATGGAACATTTAGAACGAACAACTGTCCATAGATATAGAACAAGAAGACTGAACGACTGGGTTGCATCTCTAGCAACCGAACCGATAGAATGAATGACCAGTCGGCTTGGGTCCCGACACAACCCTTGATTTGTGTCGGGACTGTACCTTGTGGAAGGATGAAATAGTATAAATAAATACATCAACATAACGTTTTTAAAAATTAAAATATGTCAATCATTATTTGAATATGTTGGTAACCCGTTGTATAAAAGTGATAATGCCCTCGAAACCAGTGTTTGGAGGTTATGCTGTATTGGCACGGTTTGCTGGCCATCGACTTCGTCTCGGGTCTAACAACACCCATGCCAATATATCCTCCAAAAACCGTCTTCGAGGGCATTATCACTTAAACAACTACCTCTTACTTGACTCAACTGCAATGTACCCACCCAACCTACTGTAAGCATTATTACTATATATTTTACGATTCAAATCCAGTCATTTTATCCTACCAACCACCATCTAGCTAACTGATGCTACTGTATTGCACTGATATTGTAGAGAATCCCCTCTGAACCCTCTCTCTTTGACCCAGGGAGTAAAGGAGAGTTTGTGATTATCTCTGAAACTCTCCCAGAAGGCTCCCTAGTAACCTCCCTAACAACGGCATTGTGAATTGCCCTCTATTGCAAAACAATAGTCAGGCTCTGATTGGGGGGGGATGGTAAAGCTGCTTGATGAAGCCTTTTAATGATAAAACTCCCAGGGTCAGAGAGAGGGTTCAGAGGGGATTTCTACAGATACTGTCAATATATTATTATTTATTTCATCTGTGAAATAAAACTGTTATACATGTTACAAGTATACAATGTATTGTTTTCCCTCAGAAAACAATTTGAAGTGATTATACTGTTTTTGGTCTTCTTATACATCCATAGCACAGGTGTCAATTTGGATTTTTCAAGGCTATGTGTTGCATGTATAGTAAGGAGTATTTGATCTTGTACACATTGGCAGTAGAATTGCAGTATACCAACAAATCATTTATGAATGAGAAAATGAGATAGAAACTAAGGGAAGGGAAAGGCGATGGGCCATCAGTGGAAGGTTTTTCAAAGGATTCTGAAGGTGTGATCTGCCTCCTTGACTTCAGCGTAGACACCGGTGGATGAGGGGTAGTTGTTGCGGATGGTTCTGACGACATAACTGGGTAACACTTTTCTCTGACCGCTGCCATGCTGTACGCTTTCCAATCCTCATTCCAAGACCACTCTGTGAGCCACAAGTCTATACTGCCGAGAAAACTATTGAAGGAAAAAAAAAGTCAGCTGTGTGAAAGCAGAATAGCAATAGGTAGCGGGTACAGCGAAATGTAATTCAGAATGTTGAAGAAATATTTATCAGGGTGCAGCGAAATGGAATTCAGAATGTTGAAGAAATATTTATCAGGGTACAGCGAAATGTAATTCAGAATGTTGAAGAAATATTTATCAGGGTGCAGCGAAATGGAATTCAGAATGTTGAAGAAATATTTATCAGGGTGCAGCGAAATGGAATTCAGAATGTTGAAGAAATATTTATCAGGGTGCAGCGAAATGGAATTCAGAATGTTGAAGAAATATTTATCAGGGTGCAGCGAAATGGAATTCAGAAAAGAAATATTTATCAGGGTGCAGCGAAATGGAATTCAGAATGTTGAAGAAATATTTATCAGGGTGCAGCGAAATGGAATTCAGAATGTTGAAGAAATATTTATCAGGGTACAGCGAAATGGAATTCAGAATGTTGAAGAAATATTTATCAGGGTGCAGCGAAATGGAATTCAGAATGTTGAAGAAATATTTATCAGGGTGCAGCGAAATGGAATTCAGAATGTTGAAGAAATATTTATCAGGGTGCAGCGAAATGGAATTCAGAATGTTGAAGAAATATTTATCAGGGTGCAGCGAAATGGAATTCAGAATGTTGAAGAAATATTTATCAGGGTGCAGCGAAATGGAATTCAGAATGTTGAAGAAATATTTATCAGGGTGCAGCGAAATGGAATTCAGAATGTTGAAGAAATATTTATCAGGGTGCAGCGAAATGGAATTCAGAATGTTGAAGAAATATTTATCAGGGTGCAGCGTTGAAGAAATATTTATCAGGGTGCAAAATGGAATTCAGAATGTTGAAGAAATATTTATCAGGGTGCAGCGAAATGGAATTCAGAATGTTGAAGAAATATTTATCAGGGTGCAGCGAAATGGAATTCAGAATGTTGAAGAAATATTTATCAGGGTGCAGCGAAATGGAATTCAGAATGTTGAAGAAATATTTATCAGGGTGCAGCGAAATGGAATTCAGAATGTTGAAGAAATATTTATCAGGGTGCAGCGAAATGGAATTCAGAATGTTGAAGAAATATTTATCAGGGTGCAGCGAAATGGAATTCAGAATGTTGAAGAAATATTTATCAGGGTACAGCGAAATGGAATTCAGAATGTTGAAGAAATGCATACTGAGGGCAAATAGAGAATCACATTACAAATGACCACTAACCCAAATAGGTATATAACAGATCAAATACTAAATGTGTTATACCTTCCCCAGGTTTGCCTAACTAGTAAGAGCAACTTTCAAACAATATCCTACACTCTTCCCTTCCACTGACTTCAAATCAAATCACATTTTATAGGTCGCGTACACAGACTGTTAAACAGCCATCACTAACACTGAGTGGCTGCTGCCAACATACTGACTCAAATCTCTAGACACTTTAATAATTAAAAAAATGGATGTAATAAATGCAATACATGTAATAAATGCATCACTAGTCACTTTAAACAATGCCACTTTATAGAATGTTTACATACCCTACATTACTCATGTATATACTGTACTCTACCATCTACTGCATCTCGTTCGGCCATCGCTCATCCACATATTTATTTGTACATATTCTTATTCATTCCTTTACACTTGTGTGTGTAAAAGGTAGTTGTTGTGAAATTGTTAGATTACTTGTTAGATATTACTGCATGGTCAGAACTAAAAGCACAAGCATTTCACTACACTCGCATTAACATCTGCTAACCATGTGTATGTGACCAATACAATGATACAATGATACATCATGATACACATGATGCTAACCATGTGTATGTGACCAATACAATGATTTGATTTGATTTGAGGAGCTGTGACATTGGGTGCTGTAGGTCTCCTGTAGGTCTCCTGGAGGGCAGGCAGTGTGCTCCAGTGATGAGTTGGGCTGACCGCACCTTTGCGATTGCGGACGATGCAGTTGCCGTATCACCGGGTGGTGATACAGCCTGACATGATGCTTTCAGTGGTTTATCTGTCAAAGTTTGTGAGGGTCTTAGGGGTAGAGCCAAATTTGTTCAGCCTCCTGAGGTTGAAGAGATGCTGTTGTGCCTTCGTCACCACACTGTCTGTGTGGGTGGACCATTTCAGATTGTCAGTGATGTGTACGCCAATGAACTTGGAGCTTTTCACCTCCACTGCGGCCCCGTTGATGTGGATGGGGGCGTGCTCCCTCTGCTGTCCACGATCAGCTCCTTTGTTTTTATTGACGTTGAGAGAGAGAGGTTATTTTCCTGGCACCACGCTGCCATGGCCCTCACCTCCTCCCTGTAGGCTGTCTTGTCATTGTTGGTTATCAGGCCTACCACTGTTGATGATTGAGTTGGAGGCGTACGTGGCCACGAAGTCATGGGTCAACAGGAAGTACAGGAGTGGGCTGAGTATGCACGCTTGTGAAGCAAGTGGGGACAGCAGACTGGGATAGGGAGAGATTGAATATGTCCAATAACACTCCAGCCAGCTGGTCTGCGCATGCTCTGAGGACGCGGCTAGGGATGCCGTCTGGGCATGCAGCCTTGTGAGGGTTAACACGCTTAAATATCTTACTCACAACGACCACGGAGAACGAGCGCTCACAGTCCTCGGGAGCGGCCTGTGTCGGTGGCACTGTGTTATCCTCAAAGCAGGCGAAGAAGGTATTTAGCTTATCCGGGAGCAAGACGTCGGGGGCTGCGACGCGGATGGTTTCCCCTTTATAATCTGTGATTGTCTGGAGTCTCTGCCACATAAGTCTTGTGTCTGAGACGTTGAATTGCGACTCCGCTTTGTCTCTGTACTGACATTCTGCCTGTTTGATTTCCTTACGGAGGACATAACTGGACTGTTTGTATTCAATCATATTCCCAGTCAACTTGCCGAGGTTAAATGCGGTGCTTCGGCTTCAGTTTTGCGCGAATGCTGCCATCTATCCACGTTTTTTGGTTTGGATAGGTTTTAATCGTCACAACATCCCCTATACACTTCCTGATGAACTCAGTCACACGTCAATATTATTTTCAGAATCAACCTGCTACATGTCCCAATCCACGTGATCAAAACATTCTTGAAGCAAGGATTCCAGTTAGCCTGACCAGCGCTGATAAGACCTTAGCATGGACACTTCCTGTTTGACTTTCTGCCTATAGGAAGGGAAGAGAAGAATGGAGTAGTGATCTGATTTGCTGAAGGGAGGTCGGGAGATGGCCTTGTAGCCATCCCGGAAGGGAGAGTAACAATGGTTGAGAGTTTTTGAAGCGCGAGTACTGCAGGTGATGTGTTGATATAACTTGGTAGTGTTTTCCTCAGATTTGCTTTATTAAAGTCCCCAGCTATAATAAATGCAGCTTCGGGATATGCAGTTTGCACAAGGTCCAGTGTAGTTCCTTGAGAGCTGTCATGGTATCAGCTAGAGGGGGAATATACACAGCTGTGACAATAACCAAATACATTTCTCTAGGGAGGTAATGCGGTGGGCATTTGATTGTGACTCATCGCACACAAAACAGGCCAATCAACTCAAGCTGTGCACATAAACTGAACGTTGATGGTAGCAAAAAGGCTAATAAAATAACTTACTTAGAGAGTTGTGAAAGAGAGGAACATTTCTTTTTTATTAAAGCGGTGTTTGTGAAAAACAATGGAGATGGAAGAGACTGAGGAGAGTCAACCCAGTGTCTGAAGGCAAGGAGGAGAATCCTTAAACAAGTTGAGGAGGAGAATCCCTGGCTGCATTTCAGTGACCAGTTCTCCTTCAAGCACAGGAGAGGAGACGGTGCAATCATGCAATGCAAGCTGCTTACCCACAATGGTAACAAAAAAAACTCTGCCTTGAACTTGAGGAAATGTGTAGAGCTAAGATAACAAGATATGAATGCTTACTTTTTTTCTATGGATGGCTTTAGCAGCTAGTAGCCTAGTTATATAGCATGTTAGCATGCTAACTTTAGCTAGCTATCCTTGCAGTTAAGTTAGCTTGCCATAGTGCCCACACAGCTCATCACTAAGTAAAGGACCCTGGGACTAAACACCTCCCTCTGCAACTGGATCCTGGACTTCCTGAAGTTCCTCGGTGTCCACATTTCTAATTTTATTACATTTTCATTTAACCTTTAACTAGGCAATTCAGTTCAGAACAAATTTTTATTTACTATGACGGCCTACCAAAAGGCAAAGGCCTCCTGCGGGGACGGGGGCTGGGATTAAAAATAATTAATAAAATAAAAATATAGGACAAAACACACATCGCGACAAGAGAGACACAACAACACTACACAAAGAGAGACCTAAGACAACAACATAGCATAGCAGCAACACATGAAAACACAGCATGGTAGCAACACAACATGACAACAACATGGTAGCAACACAACATGGCAGCAGCACAACATGGTAACAGTACAAAGCATGGTACAAACATTGTTGCGCACAGACAACAGCACAAAGGGCAAGAAGGTAGAGAAAACAATACATCATGCGAAGCAGCCACAACTGTCACTAAGGTTCTATCATGATCCAAATACACCAACACAGTCATGTAGAGGGCACGACAACGCCTCTTCCCCCTCAGCAGGCTAAAAAGTTTCTGTATGGACCCTCAGATCCTCGAAGAGTTATACATCTGCACCATCGAGAGCATCTTCACTGGCTGCATAACCGCTTGGTATGGCAACTGCTTAGCATCCGACCGCAAGGGTCGTGTGTACACTACAGAGGGTAGTGTGTACACTAGAGAGGGTAGTGCGTACACTAGAGAGGGTAGTGCGTACACTACAGAGGGTAGTGTGTACACTACAGAGGGTAGTGTGTACACTAGAGAGGGTAGTGCGTACACTACAGAGGGTAGTGCGTATGGCCCAGTACATTACTCGGGCCGAGCTCCCTGCCATCCAGGACCTCTATACCAGCGGTGTCAGAGGAGACCCCAAAAATTGTCAAAGACTCCAGCCACCCAAACCCCAGACTGTTCTCTCTGCTATCGTACGGCAAGCAGTACCAATGCACCAAGTCTGGAACCAACATTACCCTGAACAGCTTCCACCCCCAAGCCATCAGACTTCTGAACAATACTGCTAAATAGCCAATGAAATGGCTACCCAGACAACCTGCATTTACTTTTTTTCTGCACAACTCTCTTGCACTGACTCTATGCACACACTGGACTCTTTATACACACGCACGCACGCACGCACGCACACACACACACACACACACACACACACACACACACACACACGCACGCACGCACGCACGCACGCACGCACGCACACACACACACACACACACACACACACACACACACACACACACACACACACACACACACACACACTACATACACACACATGACATGCACACACATGCATTCTGACCACACACACCACACACACACTTTCACGCTCCCCACATACGCTGCTGCTACTGTCTGTTATCTATCCTGTTGCCTATTCACTTTACTGATATAGTGCCTTCAGAAAGTATTCACACCCCTTGACATTACATTTTTTGTTGCCTGAATTTAAAATGGATTAAATTGAGATTTTTTGTCACTGGCCTACACACAATACTCCATAATGTCAAAGTGGAATAATGTTGTTAAAAAAAAAATGTATAACAAATTAATGAAAAATGTAAAGCTGCAATGTCTTGAGTTAATATGTATTCAACTCCTTTGTTATAAAAAGCCTAAATAAGTTTAGGAGTCATTATTTGCTTAATAAAGTCACATTGACAAGAGTAGTAGATTAAGGCCTATCTCTCTGTGTGACATTTTAAAAACACAACTTGCATACGCCCACGCACAAACAGTCATGAATAAGTTTCACTTTCACACGCACACACACACACACACACACACACACACACACACACATGGAGTACAAAGAAGAATGAACTCTGAGAGGGAATTGGTATTGATTAAAGAAAATAAGAAAAATATCAAAAAATGAATGAATCGGGAGTGGCATTTATTAAAATAATGATTAAAGGCTAAGTATGTTAAAGGTTGCAAACAGGGTTGCAAGGTTGCAAACTTCCATATACTATGGAAGATATTCAAGGGTCATTAGAGGAATGCAGTAAATTGTTAACAGTTTTATAATGTTGTTTAGCTTAGAGGAACAAGACCTTAGGGGCCCATTGGAGGGTAATAATGAAATGTTATAATGTTGTTTGCTTTAAGGTACGATGCGTATAGACTATATTTGCTAAGCCTAGGCCATCATTGTAAATAAGAACGTGTTCTTAACTGACTTGCCCAGTTAAATAAAGGTGTAAAGAAGAGAGGAAAATATGAACAAGGCCTTAGGAGGTTCATATTGAACTGTTATAATGATGAAATGTTGTAATGATGAAATGTTATAATGATGAAATGTTGTAATGATGAAATGTTGTAATGATGAAAGGTTGTAAGGATGAAATGTTGTAATGATGAAAGGTTGTAATGATGAAATGTTATAATGGTGAAATGTTGTAATGATGAAATGTTGTAATGATGAAATGTTGTAATGATGAAATGTTATAATGATGAAATGTTGTAATGATGAAAGGTTGTAATGATGAAATGTTGTAATGATGAAATGTTGTAATGATGAAATGTTGTAATGATGAAATGTTGTAATGATGAAATGTTGTAATGATGAAAGGTTGTAATGATTAAATGTTTAAGTTGGTGGATGTTTAAGTAATACGAGTATTTGGAGTAAGATTAGAGTAAGGAAGGTTCATGATAATAAATTACTGTTTTAAAAGTTAAAGGTAATTAAGTATGATAAGGGAGTCAGTTGGATTTGGAAATCCCTAGGTTTAGAGCGGTTAAGAGGTTGAAGCGGACATCCTGCTTTGGTGAGAAAAAGGTGGGAGTTAAGGGGGGCTGAAAAAGCACCTTTTTGAACGATGGCCTCCTTACGTGTTTGATCACCACTGAATGCGTCATTGGGGTAGGTGTTAGCCACAGTGTGTTAGCCAAAATGGAGGGTATAAAGGAGGCATGATTTTGGATGAGGACTCTTTTTTTTTAGCTTGTTAACTGCTGGAAGAAGATTTTAGCTTAAAATGCATTTAGATTTTTATTATACTTGGTTTTTATTCTTAAAGTAAAATAAGTGTTAGGGCAAAAACCAAAATGTTCCCCTTGGTATGGGGACAGGGACAGCGGCGGAAACTCTACTGTTAGCAGCAGGAGGTGGCAGGTAGCCTAATGGTTAGAGTGTTGGGCCAGTAACCGAAAGGTTGCTAGAGCGAATCTCCAAGCTGACAAGGTAAAAATATGTTGTTCTGCCCCTGAGCATGCAACAGCCCCAAAACATCACTGCTCTAGAGGAGATCTGCATGGAGGAATGGGCCAAAATACCAGCAACAGTGTGTGAAAACATTTGACCTCTGTCATTGCCAACAAAGGGTATATAACAAAGTATTGAGATAAACTTTTGTTATTGACCAAATACTTATTTTCCACCATAATTTGCAAATAAATTCATTAAAAATCCTACAATGTGATTTTCTGGATTTTTTTCCCCCTCATTTTGTCTGTCATAGTGGAAGTGTACCTATGATGAAAATTACAGGCCTCTCTCATCTTTTTAAGTGGGAGAACTTGCATAATTGGTGGCTGACTAAATACTTTTTTCCCCCACTGTAGCTGAAATAACAGTTTGATAAATGGAACTCGAAAACACTGAATTGAGAGTAATTTGAGTAAATAGGGGGAAAGCCGGTATTATTTATTTTTGGGTGATTTAAATTATTTTTTTGTCTGCTGATAGTTGCTTCAGGGTTATTGAGTCTAAGAAGGCTGTAGTACCAATCCAACTGTTATTTAATTCTTATTTATGTACATTTTCATAGAAACTATATATTTTTTATTAATAGCTTTGTTGTTTCTAATTAAAGCATTTGTATCCTTATCTTTTAAAATTCTAACTGGATTGGCGTGTATTCTTTTTGTCATGGCTGCGAGGTGATAACCAGGTTTATTTGCCATGAAATAGTATGCTTTATTTGAGTTGCACCTGTAGTTGTTAGCTCACTTCAAAGGTAGAAGATCATATTCCTGGTTAATTTCACAAATTGCATTTTCTTCTATACCTTGTAAAGATTTTTTATGGGCTAAGATAGTGATTTATTTATATTTTTCTATCATTTGAATTTCCAACTCAGATGTAAGTTTAGCAGAGTATGAGATTATCATTGCCATAATGTACGCATTAAAAACATCCCAAATTATGTTGGGGGTCGGCTTTTCTCTGTCCTGTATGTCTACATTTGTATTGGTAAAGGTTTTAATTATACATGTCGGGTCTTGAAGATGCATTCTCCATTTTCTATTGTTAGGTGTATGTTCTGTTTGTGTATTTAAGCATGATACAGGAGAATGATCCAATATCACTTTATCATGGATTTTTGAACCCAGTATATTGTTGAGTGCATTTTTGGAAATAAAAATGTAGTCAATTCTTGAATAGCTTTTCTTACTTTGAGAAAAAAATGAGTAGTACTTTGTAGTTGGGTATCTCCAGGGGTCCTGTAAAATATTTGTAGAGATGACATATTTCTGCCACTTAGGAGGCTCCTTGAATTTCCCGTTTTTATTGCTATGTCTGTCTAACTTGCCGAATGTCTGATTTATGTCGCCTGCTAAAATAAGAATGAATGTCTGGGTTTGATTTAATATAGCTTGAATTCTATCTGAAAACACCACATACAATGAAATCAATGTGTATTTTTCACCATGTAAGGTACAGTTGTGGCTAAAAGTTTTGAGAATAACACAAATATTAATTTTCACAGTCTGCTGCCTCAGTTTGTATGATGGCAATTTGCATATACTCCAGAATATTATGAAGAGTGATCAGATGAATTGCAATTAATTGCAGTCCCTCTTTGCCATGAAAATGAACTGAATCGCCCCAAAAATATTTCCACTGCATTTCAGCCCTGCCACAAAAGGACCAGCTGACATCATGTCAGTGATTCTCTCGTTAACACAGGTGTGTGTTGACAAGGACAAGGCTGGAGATCACTCTGTCATGCTGATTGAGTTCGAATAACAGACTGGAAGCTACAAAAGGAGGGTGGTGCATGGAATCATTGTTCTTCCTCTGTCAGCCATGGTTACCTGCAAGGAAACATGTGCCGTCATCAATGCTTTGCACAAAAAGGGCTTCACAGGCAAGGATATTGCTGCCAGTAACATTGCACCTAAATCAACCATTTATCGGATCATCAAGAACTAGAAGGAGAGCGGTTCAATTGTTGTGAAGAAGGCTTCAGGGCGCCCAAGAAAGTCCAGCAAGCGCCAGGACCGTCTCCTAAAGTTGATTCAGCTGCGGGATTGGGGCACCACCGGTACAGAGCTTGGTCAGGAATGGCAGCAGGCAGGTGTGAGTGCATCTGCACGCACAGTGAGGAGAAGACTTTTGGAGGATGGCCTGGTGTCAAGAAGGGCAGAAAAGAAGCCACTTCTCTCCAGGAAAAACATCAGGGACAGACTGATATTTTGCAAAAGGTACAGGGATTGGATTGCTGAGGACTGGGGTAAAGTCATTTTCTCTGGTGAATCCCCTTTCTGATTGTTTGGGGCATCCATCAGTCCTGTGTCATGCCAACAGTAAAGCATCCTGAGACCATTCATGTGTGGGGTTGCTTCTCAGCCAAGGGAGTGGGCTCATTCACAATTTTGCCTAAGAACACAGCCATGAATAAAGAATGGTACCAACACATCCTCCGAGAGCAACTTCTCCCAACCATCCAGAAACAGTTTGGTGACGAAAAATGCCTTTTCCAGCATGATGGAGCACCTTGCCATAAGGCAACACTTATGAAATGCTTGTAATTATACTTCAGTATTCCATAGTAACATCTGACAAAAATATCTAAAGACACTGAAGCAGCAGACTTTGTGAAAATTAATATTTGTGTCATTCTCAAAACTTTTGACCATGACTGTACAATTCAAAAGTAGAAAATGTCCTTCTTGGTCCATGTGCTGGGATATAAGGGAAAAGGGTGTATTCTTATTTATCTGGATGCCTATACCTCTGTTGTTACCACAGTAGGTGGAAGCATAGGCCTGTTCAACACAGCTCCTCTTTAAATATGTTTAATTGCTCCTTTTTTGAAGTGTAACTCTTGCAGGAAACCACATCTGCTGACAATCTCTTTAAATGTTCAAGAACCTTATGGTTTTTTCCCCCTGTGCACAATGTAATCAGTTGGATTTTGTTGGCTCTTACTTGTATAGAATGAAAGTTAACCTTGTCTTTCATTGAAGAACCAGATAAAACATTTGAGCAGACATGCCATATGAGCGTGTTGGACATCCCGTGGGTATGGAAGAATCATAGTATGAGTGCATAGTTATTGTATACATTACATATAGAGAATGTGTGAACATGTAGGCTGAGCAAACATTTAACAGGGAACAGACAAAAACCATAAAGAAAGTACTTCTTATGAATTAAATGAAAGTATAGTGGCTGGTGGGGCTCTACATGGGGCGAGTGGGTCCACCGAAAAGAGCAAAGTGAGGTGAGTGGAGGCACCACTCATACTTCAGGGAAGTGTCTGATGCACCAGATTCCAGGTGACAACCTCAAGAAGCTGGTTGAGAGAATGCCAAGAGTGTGCAAAGCTGTCATCAAGGCAAAGGATGGCTACTTTGAAGAATGTAAAATATATTTTGATTTATTCAACACTTTATTGTTTACTACATGATTCCATATGTGTTATTTCATAGTTTTGATGTCTTCACTATTATTCTACAAATGTAGAAAATCGTAAAAATAAATCAAAACTATGGAATGAGTAGGTATGTCCAAACTTTTGGCTGGTACTGTAAATAGAGAAGAACAGTTTGGGGAAAGTAGAGTATAGTTTGTATTAGGGGAGGGGAAAATAATATTTTCACAACATACGATAAGCAGGTCTTAGGTATCACTGTATGTAACCTACAGTGCCTTCATGGCTTTTCCCCACTCCATCTTCTTCTCAGTGCAGGGAACTCCACTCTGTCCACTGAGGTCCCCATTATGCAGAATGTTTGTAGGCCTTCGACTGGAAAGGTTTCTTGCAGCTTGATTAAGGCTTCATCAGCGCTTGTGAATTACATCCTTTGCGTTCCCTTCCTTACCCACAGCACTGCCGGGAAGCGGAGTTGAGATTTTATCCCATTTTCCTCAAGAGGCTGTCTGATTGGCAGGTATTCCTTACATTCCTTTCTCAGCTTAGCAGACAGGTCCTGGAATAATCGAATGGTCTGGCCTTGGATTTTGATCTCCTTCCCCCCTCGCGCTTTCAGAATGTTGACTTTGGTCTGATAGTTCCAAAGTGTGAACATTATCATTCGTGGGTATTTAGAATTTTTCTGTTTCATGCAGATCCTATGGCATCAATCCAAATCCTCTGGTGATATACCCACATCAAGTTCCTCTATCAGTTTGACCACGTAACTGGAAAGTTCTGGTAAGGACAATAATGTCATGTTGTTACATCTCATTCTGTTTTCTTGCTGATCCAATTCCTCTTCTAAAGTTTGTTTCCAAAAGACACATTTTTGTTGTCTTATTCGTTCAAGCGTACGTTTTGTTTGTGCGTGCATCTCTCAAAGACTGCAGTGTATAAAGTCCGAAAATCTGCTGTCTCACCAACTGTCACCAAGGGAGCAACCCAAGGCTCGATCCTAGGCCTCACACTCTTCTCAATTTACATCAACAACATAGCTCAGGCAGTAGGAATCTCTCTCATCCATTTATATGCAGATGATAGTCTAATACTCAGCTGGCCCCTCCCCGGATTGAGTGTTAAATCTACAACAAAGCTTTCTTAGTGTCCAACAGGCTTTCTCTACCCTTAACCTTGTTCTGAACACCTCCAAAACGAAGGTCATGTGGTTTGGTAATAAGAATTCCCCTCTTCCCACAGGTGTTATTACTACCTCGGAGGGTTTAGAGCTGGAGGTAGTCACCTCATCCTTGGGAGTACGGCTAGACGGTACACTGTCCTTCTCTCAGCACATAGCCTGCAGCTTTGACATAATCGCTCCTCTTTCACCCCAGCTGCTAAACTAACCCTGATTCAGATGACCATCCTACCCATGCTAGATTATGGAGACATAATTTATAGATCGGCAGGTAAGGGTGCTCTCCAGCGGCTACAACACTGCACTCTATACTCCTCTATAAACTGGTCATCTCTGTATACCCATCGCAAGACCCACTGGTTGATGCTTATTGATAAAAACCCTCTTAGGCCTCACTCCCCCCTATCTGAGATGTCTACTGAAGCCCTCATCCTCCACATACAACACCCGTTCTGCCAGTCACATTCTCTTAAAGTCAAATCAAATCAAATTTATTGATATAGCCCTTCATACATCAGCTGATATCTCAAAGTGCTGTACAGAAACCCAGCCTAAAACCCCAAACAGCAAGCAATGCTGGTGTAGAAGCACGGTGGCTAGGAAAATCTCCCTAGAAAGGCCAAAACCTAGGAAGAAACCTAGAGAGGAACCAGGCTATGTGGGGTGGCCAGTCCTCTTCTGGCTGTGCCGGGTGGAGATTATAACAGAACATGGCCAAGATGTTCAAATGTTCATAAATAACCAGCATGGTTCAATAATAATAAGGCAGAACAGTTGAAACTGGAGCAGCAGCACAGCCAGGTGGACTGGGGACAGCAAGGAGTCATCATGTCAGGTAGTCCTGAGGCATGGTCCTAGGGCTCAGGTCCCCAAAGCACACACATCCCTGGGTTGCTCCTCTTTTCAGTTCACTGCAGCTAGCGATTGGAAGGACATGCAGCGAACGTATAAAACGAACGTATTAAAGGACAACTTATCATCTATCTAAATGCCAAGATATTTGTAAGTAGGGATACGATCAATATGGGCACCGTCTAAGGTACAGATGCTTAAATATTTTAAGTCATTTTTATGCTCTCTAGAAAACAACACATACTTGCTTTTTCTCACATTCAATACTAATTTAAGATCAATAATGGTATTTTGTAAAACAATTGAAAGCAGACTGTAGGTCAGATAGAGCCTGGTCGACAGTAGGGGCAATAGAATACACAACAGCATCGTCCACACACAGGTGCAGTTTAAAAAAATCACAGACAAACAAATATTGTTCATGTATTTGGTATTTTATTAGGATCCCCATTAGCTGTTGCAAAAGCAGCAGCTACTCTTCCTGGAGTCCACATGAAACATGACATAATACAGAACATCAATAGACAACAACAGCTCAAGGACTGAATTACATACATTTTTAAAAAGGCACACGTGGCCTACATATCAATGCATACACACAAACTATCTAGGTCAAATAGGGGAGAGGCGTTGTGCCGTGAGGTGTTGCTTTATCTGTTTTTTTTTAAACCAGGTTTGCTGTTTATTTGAGCAATATACGATGGAAGGAAGTTACATGCAGTAAGGGCTCTATATAATACTGTATGCTAATTTGTTCTGGATATGAGGACTGTGAAAAGACCCCTGGTGGCATGTCTGGTGGGGTAAGTGTGAGTGGAACTGGTCTTCCAGTTACTGCAGAGGCATGGATGTTCAACTTTCTTTCAAGTTGGTCCATGTTAGAACCAGAACAAAATATTAAGAAAAATATATATATTTCTGTCTGGAACCATCATTCATTGCAACCTGGTCTCAGAGCATCTCATATTATTTTGTATGTAAATCTGGCCACTCCTTTTCGAATATGTTACATTTCACATGGTTACATGAGACAGAACTACATACTTAAGACAGAAAACGAAAGCAGGGGTGGTTGGTCGGGGTGGATGGGTAGGCGTATAATGCAAATGTCTAGCAACCCAAAAGTTGCGAGTTTGAATTGCTCATCACAGACAACTTTAGCTTTTTAGCTAATTAGCAACTTTTCAACAACATGCTACTTTTTAGCTACTTTGCAACTACTTCCCCTTCCCCTAACCATAACCTTAAACCTTTTAGCTAACACTTCCCCTAACGGTGACCTTAACACTTTAACCTAACTCCTAACCTTAACCCCTAACCCCTAGCTAATGTTAGCCAGCTAGCTAACGTTAACCACTTAGCTAGAATTTGTAACATATCATACGTTTAGAGAATTCCTAACATATACAATTAGCAAATTCGTAAAATATAATATGAATTGTAATTCATAACATATCATATGAAATGGGTAATGGACAACCACAAATGAATTACATACCATAAGAAACGTAATATCAAATTAAGTGTCTGATACAGGATAATATGAAATACTCTGAGACCAGGTTACAACAAACTACATATCCCA
The DNA here is from genome assembly GCF_018296145.1 of Oncorhynchus tshawytscha. Lineage (NCBI taxonomy): Eukaryota > Metazoa > Chordata > Actinopteri > Salmoniformes > Salmonidae > Oncorhynchus > Oncorhynchus tshawytscha. Next base: position 50,241,902 of record NC_056447.1, on the reverse strand, counting down.
CAAGCCATTGATGTTCTTTTTAGTTCTGTGTGCTTCTAATTTAAGCCATCATCCACCACTATCAACAACGTTACTGCAGCAATGCTTCACTGGTCTTCTCTGCGTTTTAAAATGCATCAATTTATTCTGCAAGACTAGAGGATATAATATCTATAGCTAAATGGAGATTACTCGTGCCAGACCATCGCTGTTTGGAGATATAGGTGAGTTGTTTTATTTGTGTCTCGCCTGTCTGAAAGTTCAAAGAGGCTAATGCTCATGACGTAAACAGCATGAACGCTTAACCCACAATCAAAATCATAGTAAAATATTTGTCATGCCTCTCCCTTGTTGAGTATTTTATTTAGCTGGCTTATTCAGGCCTAATATTAGAAAACGTTCTGCTCTTCCTTGTTTTACTGACCTAATTTGAGACCATCCAGCTAAGCTTGTTATAACAAGCTAGAGACCAGTGTATTAGAGCATGTACTATTTTGTGGGCTACGTAGGTAACCTGGGTGATCCTTATATAACATTCATTCGCTGTATCTAGCTTTTTTGCCGACCAGATTATTAATCTAGCCAATGTTGTCTAGATGTAATACATTTAGGTTAGGGCTATGCCTGTGCATGTCACCAACCATCACATAGACAGACAGCGGACGTCAGCAACGGGTAAGCCTCGTAGGGAGGGAGTTGCGGGTTTATGACAGGATTCACGTGTCGTGAGAGCGGTGTCTTGGACCAATGATTTATTGCTCTGGAGCCTACAAAGGGTTTCAGCGAGAACTCAACATCTAGCACCGTGTTTTTTCACTGCTTGACTTGGACTGAAATAGTTGCCGTTACTCATTTTCGGTGCCTCTAGTATTTATATTTAGGTGCAGGAGCTCCACAATACGTTCGAGCTCATATTTATAGTAGGAACAAGAGCTGAAGCGTTAGAAAGTGAGAGGTACCGGTGTTGTGCCGAACCCCACCCCCCTTGCACACACTCAATGCTTCATTGTTGCGACTTGCTTGGTAGTTGAGATTTCTGTTCTTCACTCCGTTGTTAGTTTAGCCTACATTTCACTGATCTGAGTTGCAGAAATCATTTTTTATTTGTGTCCTTCAAGGCAGTTGTCATTGATCACGTTAGGCTTTGTTTCATTTTTTTTTTATGGCGGTTTGATCGCGGGGGAAGCACTAGTAATGTTTACAGTTTTCGGTTTGGCTATTTGTTTCAAGTGTATTAGTCTATAAATCAATCTCTTTCCCAAAATTCGTAATCTCTCCCATGTATTATTCGACTGGTAGTTGTTCTGAAATATCTATTGCTTGCCTACATTTCACTCCCTCTGTGTTCAATATAACACACACACATTCAATACCCATTTCGGGTGCCTATGAAGTTTGTTCTATAGAAAGTATTTGACTCTGATAAGTGCCACAGAAATTATTTGACTCTAGCCGCAAAATTAAGGAAATTAGAAGGGGGGATTTCGGCAAGGCCATTTACTTGCCTGCCGAACCCCCCTAATTTCCTTAATTTTGTGGCTACAGTCAAATCATTTCTGTGGCACACACTACTGGTCAACATGAGCTACCAAAATAATTATGATGTGTACCAGTCCTTTCAGTCCCAAGATAGAAGAGAGGGGGGGGATTAATAATGACTGTATGTGTGTTATATTAAACATAGAGGGAGAATTCTGGCAGGGGGAGAGATTTTCGGCACAACACTGGTACTCAGCTCCAGTGAGCTCCCGCCCAAATCAACAACAGACATTATTGAATAATTATTGAATAATAAATACAGACCTACATTAAAGGCCTACTTTGTGTAATGAGCTCAAATAATTTGACTGTAAAATATATAATTGCCCTCTTTGTATCATGAAAATTAGATCAACAGTTATTGGGCAGAATAAATAGATATAGGCATCCTACAACATGTGCATGTACTGTCTGTATCATACAGTGAGTTTCAAAAGTATTGGGACAGTGGCCAATTGTGTTGTTGTTTTGGCTCTGTACTCCAGCACTTTGATTTGAAATGATACAGTGACAATGAAGTTAAAGGGGTAGAATGTCAGCTATAATTTGAGGCTATTTTCATCCATATCGGGTGAAACGTTTAGAAATTACAGCCCTTTTTGTTCAAAGTCCTCCCATTTTAGGGAACCAAAAGTATTGGGACAATTTCACTTATATGTGTATTAAAGTAGTACAATTTTACTATTTGGTCCCATATTCCTAGCACGCAATGACCACATCAAGTTTGTGACTCTACAAACTTGTTGGATGCATTTTATGTTTGTTCTGGTTGTGTTTCAGATTAATTAGTGCCCAATAGAAATTCATGGTAAATAATGTATTGTGTCATTTTGAGTCACATTTTTATTGTAAATAAGAATAGAATATGTTTCTAAACACTTCTACATTAATGTGGATTCTACCATGATTACAGTTAGTCATGAAGGAATCGTGAATAATGATGAGAGAGAAAGTTACAGGCACACAAATATCATACCCCCAAGACATGCTAACCTCTCACCATTACAATAACATGGGAGGCTAGCATTTTTTAATTTTTTTGGGGGGGGGGGGTATGATATTTGTGCATCTAACTTTCGCATTCATCATTATTCATGATTCATTCAGGATTATCCGTAATCATGGTAGCATCCACATTAATGTAGAAGTGTTTTAAAAACATATTCTATTCTTATTTACAATAAAAGTGACTCCAAAATTATTTCCCATTCATTTCTATTGGACGAAGTGCCAAAGTGGGGGAGTCGTAACAACAAAACATGTGTCACTGTCCCAATACTTTCGGACCTCAGCGTATATATAGGAATTCATTGGTTTTCTCCCTCCCTCCCGGGCCTGCAGCTCATGGCCTGGGGTTCTGGACAGACCGTTCGGCGGTACACGAGGCAGCAGCCCAGGGAAAGGCTCTTCAGCTACAGAAGCTGATCCAGGGAGGGGCAGCAGTTAACATAGTGGCTGTGGACTCCATAACCCCCCTCCACGAGGCCTGCATACAGGGACAAACACAGTGTGTCCGGTTGCTGCTGGACGCTGGTGCTCACGTGAGTCAGAGGGCTATTTTTCTCTTGTGATAGGTCTGTCGGTAATGGTACTACTGCTGAATTTGGAATGGGGGGGAATCCTTAAGGTGGTGACATCTCTGCAGTAACCCCTACATGCAAACAACTGTGACTGTTTCTGTGAGGGCCGGGAGACCTTTGAACAGAAGCCAAATTCAGAATTTGAGGGGGAGCTAGTCCCTGGGAGCCTAAGGGTTTTTAGATTTGAAATTACACATTGATTTGTTATACGACTGTTTATAAAATGGACCATCAATAGTTCAGATTCTCTATTTAAGGACTCTTGAGAGGTACCAGTGAACATTTTTAAAAATTGAGGTGCTATAATGTTGATTTGTGTGTGCCTGCCTGTCTGTCTCACTCAGGTGGATGCGCGGAACATTGACGGCAGTACCCCTCTGTGCGATGCCTGCGCTGCGGGCAGCCTGGAGTGTGTGAAACTACTCATACAACATGGGGCTACGGTCAACCCTCCGCTGTTCACCTTCTCACCCCTCCACGAGGCCTGCATGGGGGGTACATGTTCATGTTGTGAGAGGGGGCGAGGGCACGGCAGTCACACAGTATAAAGAACACACACATACAGTGGGATAATGGGATACATCTGCATTGTTTGCTGTTTGGGGGTTTTAGGCTGGGTTTCTGTATAGCACTTTGTGACATCGGCTGATGTAAAAATAAAAAATAAAAAAGCTTTCTAAATACATTTGATTGATTGATATTGTGTAGTTAGTCCCCCTCAATACCCAAGTGTCAAACTATGACTGACCTGGGTGTGTGTGTGTGTGTTACAGGTAACTCTGACTGCGTTCAGCTCATGATAGACGTGGGAGCTCTGATGGAGGCCCATGACTGCCACTTCGGGACACCGTTACATGTAGCGTGTGCCAGACAACACTTTGACTGCGCCAAGGTCCTCCTCAATGCAGGTGGGTGGACCACATTGTGGTAACATTATTTCAAAATGTTGTTTTGCTCCTGATCATTCAAAGACTATTAATGGGACTGTGCTCTCTCAAGTAAATAAGTACCTAACCTTAAAAAAAAAGGTGATATTTGATATTTGACATTTGAAGCATTACATCAATTCAAACCATAACCAGATCTTGACATTTTGCAGTTAAAACAATGTCCTGTACTTTTTTGATTCAGGTTGTAGTTTTCAGAACGTGTAGTCTCGACCACTTCCCTTTAAAGTCAAACCTTTTCATCTTCTCCAAAGGGGCGAACGTGAACGCTGCCAAGCTCCACGAGACGGCGCTCCATCACGCAGCCAAAGTAAAGAACGTGGATCTGATCGAGCTGCTGATTGAGTTCGGTGGGAACATATATGCCAGGGACAACCTGGGCAAAAAGCCCATCAACTACACAAGTCAAGGTTCTCCCACCAATATCTGCCTAGAGTTCTATGAAAGTAAGTATTTCTATTCATGCCACGTAGGTAGAAAAGACTGGAAAAGTGTAGAGATTATCTTATGTATGAAAATATGACCTTCAAAGAGAGATTTTCACACTACTGAGCAGAGCTGAGCTGCATTTGTTATGCATCCACCGTGGTTGTTATGCATCCACCGTGGTTATGCATCCACCGTAGTTGTTATGCATCCACCGTAGTTGTTATGCATCCACCGTAGTTGTTATGCATCCACCGTAGTTGTTATGCATCCACCGTGGTTGTTATGCATCCACCGTGGTTGTTATGCATCCGCCGTGGTTGTTATGCATCCGCCGTGGTTGTTATGCATCCGCCGTGGTTATGCATCCGTTGTTATGCATCCGCCGTGGTTGTTATGCATCCGCCGTGGTGGTTATGCATCCGCCGTGGTTGTTATGCATCCACCGTGGTTGTTATGCATCCACCGTGGCATCCGCCGTGGTTGTTATGCATCCGCCGTAGTTGTTATGCATCCGCCGTGGTTGTTATGCATCCGTGGTTGTTATGCATCCGTGGTTGTTATGCATCCGCCGTGGTTGTTATGCATCCGCCGTGGGTGTTATGCATCCGTGTTATGCATCCACCGTGGGTGTTATGCATCCACCGTGGGTGTTATGCATCCACCGTGGGTGTTATGCATCCGCCGTGGGTGTTATGCATCCACCGTGGGTGTTATGCATCCACCGTGGTTGTTATGCATCCACCGTGGTTGTTATGCATCCACCGTGGTTGTTATGCATCCACCGTGGTTGTTATGCATCCACCGTAGTTGTTATGCATCCACCGTGGTTGTTATGCATCCACCGTGGTTGTTATGCATCCACCGTAGTTGTTATGCATCCACCGTAGTTGCTGGAACCATGCTGGAGAGGACAATATGAAAATAAAATATTTAAGAAAATATTAGAACCTCACAATGCAGTTCAGGTTGGCACAACAGTGTGAAAAGGGTTAATATAATATAATTATCTCAACGGACATGTTTTCGTTCTTTACCAGATACTCCCCTCAGTCTACAACAGATCAGCAGGATAGCTCTGAGAACAGCACTGGGCAGAAGAGCCCTGGACGATGTGTCCAAACTGGGCTTGCCCAATCGCATCACCTGCTACCTCTCATATCAGCCACCACCAGATCTGGACTTGGACTTTGACTACTTCTAACAAGCCCCATCCTACTTCTAACAAGCCCCATCCTACTTCTAACAAGCCCCATCCTACTTCTAACAAGCCCCATCTTACTTCTAACAAGCCCCATCCTACTTCTAACAAGCCCCATCCTACTCCTAACAAGCCCCATCCTACTCCTAACAAGCCCCATCCTACTCCTAACAAGCCCCATCCTACTCCTAACAAGCCCCATCCTACTCCTAACAAGCCCCATCCTACTCCTAACAAGCCCCATCCTACTCCTAACAAGCCCCATCCTACTCCTAACAAGCCCCATCCTACTCCTAACAAGCCCCATCCTACTCCTAACAAGCCCCATCCTACTCCTAACAAGCCCCATCCTACTTCTAACAAGCCCCATCCTACTCCTAACAAGCCCCATCCTACTCCTAACAAGCCCCATCCTACTCCTAACAAGCCCCATCCTACTCCTAACAAGCCCCATCCTACTCCTAACAAGCCCCATCCTACTTCTAACAAGCCCCATCCTACTTCTAACAAGCCCCATCCTACTCCTAACAAGCCCCATCCTACTCCTAACAAGCCCCATCCTACTCCTAACAAGCCCCATCCTACTCCTAACAAGCCCCATCCTACTTCTAACAAGCCCCATTCTACTCCTAACAAGCCCCATCCTACTTCTAACAAGCCCCATTCTACTTCTAACAAGCCCCATCCTTTTTACGAGTCTGTTTTGTCTTGTGCCGAACGATTCCACCACATAGGAATAAGCCTGGTCCCAGATCTGTTTGTGTTCTTGTCAATGCCAACTCATTGTAATGCTGACATTTTTCAACCAATTAGCATAACAATGGCTGATTGCACAAACAGACTGGCACTCAGACAAGATGGGAATGTAGATGCAGGGTAGCCTGGTTCCAGATCTGTTTGCGCATTCTTGCCAACTCCTATTGTCATTGTCAGGCTAAAAACACATTGACAACGACTATAGGAGTTGTTTATACAATTACAAACAGATCTGGGACCAGGCTAGAAGCAAGAGAGCCCAAACTCATTTGTCTGAGTTAAGGTTTCAGTTAAACTACAATGAAAAGTAGGGATATGAATGTAAGCTTACTGATGTGACAGGTGTCAGCTAGCTATGCTCGAAAGACGGAGGGCGATACTCAAATCTGTATCGCTGAAGGGTTATATTTCTATCCATCTGTAAAGGTCATTTCTCATTGAGCCGAGATATGCAGCGTTCACCTTAAATGCAGTCTCTACGATACGGATTGAATCTAGGCCTAAGCGTTCCCACTAAGCATAGTCTTATGCTTGTACCCAGATCTATTTGTCCTGCCTTATGTTTGGGATGTTGTGCCTTGCCAACTGCAAGACGACACAAACAGATCTGGGACCAGGCTAGTCTGTCCAACCTTTCTGAATTCTTAAATCTTTTAGCTAAGCTTTTAGGATTGTGTAATTATGTGTAAATATCAAACATGTATGTTTATTTTGAATAATGTGTATATAAACTATGTAAATAATACAAATGATTTGATTTATGTAAATTCCATGAATACTGTATATGTCTATTTTGAGTTTATAAGTGTTGCATTTTGTCTTCTTCTGTATGGTTGGAGTGTTAGAAATGAGGGTGTTGTCGCAGGGGTCAAGTGCACACCCCTTGAAATGAATTTGTTATCATATTAATTGATTGTATTGTTCTTAATACTTTTTACTCTTCCATTGTTGCTTTACTGAAAATAAATGATGCACAGTACCAGTCAAAAGTTTGGACACACCTACTCATTCAATAGTTTTTCTTTGTTTTTTACTATTTTCTACATTGTAGAATTATAGTGAAGACATCAAAACTATGAAATAACACATATAGAATCATGTAGTAACCAAAAAAGTGTTCAACAAGTCTAAATATATTTTCTATTCTTCAAAGTAGCCACCCTTTGCCTTGATGACAGCTTTGCACACTCTTTGCATTCTCTCAACCAGCTTCATGAGGTAGTCACCTGGAATGCATTTCAATTAACAGGTATGCCTTGTTAAATGTTAATTTGTGGAATTTCTTTCCTTCCTTTTCCAATAAGTTGCATTGTGACCAGGTAGGTGTGGTATACAGAACATAGCCCTATTTGGCAAGAACAGTTCAAATAAACAAAGAAATTACTTTAAGACATGAAGGTCAGTCAATCCAGAAAATGTCAAGAACTTTGAAAGTTTATTCAAGTGCAGTTGCAAAAACCATCAAGCGCTATGATGAAACTGACTCTCACGAGGACCGCCATAGGAAAGGAAGACCCAGAGTTACCTCTGCTGCAGAGGATACGTTCATTAGCTACCAGCCTCAGAAATTGCAGTCCAAATATATACCACATTATTCTGCAGTGATACGCCTTCCCATCTGGTTTGCGCTTTGTGGGACTATAATTTGTTTTTCAACAGGACAATGACTCAACACACCTCCAGGCTGTGTAAGGGCTATTTGACCGAGAAGGAGAGTGATGGAGTGCTGCATCAGATGACTTGGCCTCCACAATCACCCGACCTCAACCCAATTGAGATGGTTTGGGATGAGTTGGCCCGCAGAGTGAAGGAAAAGCAGCCAACAAGCATATGTGGGAACTCCTTCAAGACAGTTGGAAAATCATTCCAGGTGAAGCTGGTTGAGAGAATGCCAAGAGTGTGCAACGCTGTCATCAAGGCAAAGAGCCTCTACTTTTGAAGGATCTCAAATATAAAATATATTTTGATATAACACTTTTTCAGTTACTACATGATTCTGTGTTATTTCATAACTTTGATGTCTTCGCTATTATTCTATGTAGGAAATATGTAAAAATAAAGAAAAACCCTTGAATGAGTAGGTGTGCCCAAACTTTAAACTGCTACTGTATATTGTGTTATATGTTGGAACATGTAAACCGAGCACCAAGCAGTGCCATATTCACAATACTTGTTGAGGAGAAATACAGAACTACTGTGTGGTTAACATGAGCTTTTATCTGAAATGACAAACTGTCAGTTAATAATCTGTTGGAGAATGGGGAAGGAGCATCTTGTTTGGTGGATGTAGCCATGGAAGTAGGGGCTTTCCAGGGTTAAAACGATTGCGCAAGTAAGCATGGTTTAGCGGTCACTGTCTGCTTCCGAGCATGCTGACACACACACACACACACACTAGAGGACTTCCTCTTTCTTCACATCAGAGGTCTTGTTCTCTTCACCAGTGACAGCTGACAAACGGAAATCTCACAGCATCGATTAAAACATCAAAGCTCTTTACTTTTAATTGAAAAGGAACACAGGTAGCTTCTCACAGATTTTCCCCTCACATAATCTTTAATTGGTCTTTCCCTTTTTTCCACTATCCATACAAAGCATTCCAGTGATACTTTTCCCCCTCTCTTTGCACACAGCATAGCTTGTGGTTGATTGTGGTGTCAGTTTCGTACTTCTCTCACCTCCAGTTCTCAAGAGAACCCATTCCGAAACCTTTACTTTCCCATCATTAATACAACTCAGTTGCAGTCCAATTCTCTACCCTTCTCTCCAGGCGTGCCCTCATACCCTACACTTGCGCACTCTCCTTCACGGATTTAAAAGGAACGGACTGGTTTAAGGAATATGTTAGAAACTCCATTCTGCCGTACTTACACTAATCCAAGACTTTTAAAATGTGAGAGAGTGAACACTTCCTTGTGAAGGAGGGTAGAGAATCGGCACACAAGTTACCGAGCCTTCTCATAACAACATACTCATTTCATCCTTTGTCACCTTTGTCTCCACAACAACACATCAGACAGTTGACTAATATTTGCATGTGGTCTGCACTGTGTACACTACTGAAGATCAACCTCAACACATGGTGCTGCATGGAAAGAGAGGCTCCAGTCTCAAAATGGCACCCCATAACCCGATATAGTGTAACTACTTTTGACCAGGCCACATAGGGCTCTGAACCCCCCAAAAAATGGAATAGGCTGTCATTTGGGACACAGAGAAACATCTCAACAAAGCCAGCACAGGCCTTTTTAATAGTAACGAAGGACACACTGACCAACCCTGTAGAAATAATGACTTCAAATCAAATCAAGTGGTTAATAAATTCCAGTTCCAAGCAACATATATTCTTATTCTAGGAGCTAAAACAGTGCTATTTTGTATAAAAACAGAGTTAGTCATTTTAACATTAAAAAAAAAAAAAAAGTTTAAAAAAAAAAAGGTGTAAAATCCTAATTCTCATAATCGCTGTAAACCATTTTTAGTCAATTTGGTTGACATATATCATTCCCCTGTAAAGTAAACCAATACCTTTTTTTCTCCTGAAATTTACAGAACTCTTCAATTTCATTGGTTTGCAGTGCACAGACTGGACGGATGTGATTGGACGGTTTTGACATAGCTTACTACATGGTCGTCATGGTACATCACTGCTATTGTCATACATACTCTTTTATGCAAAATCACTACTTGACAGACAGGTGTCATGGAAATTCACAAACAAGTAGCCTACACATTAATATCACAAGTAAGAAGTCCAACATAACACCATAGAAGAAGAAGACACAGTAAAAATACAAATGAATGAAGGTGTACAGGTGTAGACATCCCACGAGGCTCCGTGGACTCTTCCGTTCTCCTAAACCCCAGTCTCTTTCCTCCTGTGCTGCGTACCACGGCGCCACTCTCTTTTGATTTTACTTGAAGAACCAGACGCGGGGATTGTCTCTGTGCCTTTACACCCAAGGATTGGCTCACCGACCTGGTGCCAGACATTCTCATCTGCCCCTTCCCCCACCATATCAGACATGGACACCACAGAAGAACGACGCTTGGCCCTGGTCATGGTTGTAGCCTCACTGTGCTGATCTCTGAGTGGCGCCCTCTGCTGTTGAGGTTGGGCGTCGATGGCGCTGCGGAGACAGTTGAGCCACTGCTGCTTGTGGAAGACGTCGTTGACCTGCAGAGTGTGAGACTGGCCGTGGGTCGGGTCCAGGGAGGTCACGCGGAACACGTTCTTAGCTGGAGGACAGCGAGAGAAGGAGAAAAAAAATGATAGAAACTGTCGTTCCTGGTAAAACACATCCACATATAATCCCTCCTAAAGCACAACTGGAAGAAACTGCACATCTCCTAGGTCTCAGTATCTGTCCCAATAGGATCATGAACCCAGTAAAATATAGGTGGTGTTAACGACACACAGGATATTGTGTCAGCAACTCATAAACTGGGCATTTAATCCTGAGATCTACTTGTCCAACGCATTTTTGAAAAAGAACACAAGGAATTGAAGAAAGTCTAATTGAAACAATTGAGCCCCAGACCATAACTCCTCACTCCTCGCTGAAGGCCCTCCCATAAGGAACAGTAACTCACCTTTCTCCCCCTGGCTGAAGGCCCTCCCATAAGGAACAGTAACTCACCTTTCTCCCCCTGGCTGAAGGCCCTCCCATAAGGAACAGTAACTCACCTTTCTCCCCCTGGCTGAAGGCCCCTCTGAATGACCCTCCCATGCGTACGTCTCCATCCTGCAGGTCCTCCAGAGCCAGGTCTCTGATGGGGAGGGGCTGACGGTACACCTGGTAGCAGCTCCGCTCGTGACGTGTCACCGGCCTCGTCAGCACCAGCAGCTCAGAGAACAGGAACACGTGCAGCTTCTACACAACACACAGAGTTATCACAACACGCCCGGTACTGTAAAGCACTGTGACAACTACTAATGTAAAACACGCTTTATAAATACATTTGATTAATCAACTGTACACAGAGAAGAAAAACAGAAAGCCTGGATACATGTTAGTTGGAGGGGGCATAAAGCCATACAGAACAGGTTATATTGCTATACAGCGTGTCTGAACAAGGCTCACCGAGCCACTCTTGTTGCGTAGCTCTCCGTGACACAACAAGGTCTTGCAGTTGTCGATGAGCGGGTCTCTCTGCCTGTCGTCCAGATACTCCAGCTTATTAATGTAGTACTGACTCTCTGACTCTCCCTTCCTCATGTTGATGTCAGACAGCACACCCTGGATGATGGCTATCTGGAATCACAGTGTTACACTTCAGTCAATTTAACTTTTAATACATTAAGAATTCTATTAGCATGTATGGCTGTGCCATTTGTAACTCTTATGATGTGTCTGATAACTGTGTGACGATGTGAGCGGCGTAGGGTAGTGTGGGTGCTCTCTACAAACCGCCTTCTCCAGACAGGGAACGTCAGGGTGATCTGGTGGTGTATGTCTCAGTATCTCTCTCAGCAATAGGGGATATTTCACCAGCCGGCTCCTGGGTATATCCAGGAAGCTCCACAGGTCCAGCTTCCTACTGAAGGGAGACTCCAGGCAGCGCTGCAGGAAGTCCTGCACCTTCCTGTCCTGCTTCTTCTGGTCCAACAGGGCCTTGGCAGCTAGCTGGTTACTGCAATAGTCTCTGTACGCATTCAGACCTGGCAACTAGAGGACGACAGGGGGGTGATGAAGACACATTCTCTTTCTCACCCACCCCCCACAAAACATTAAGAAATGAAAGAAAAGGAGTTTCATCCCTGTACGCATTCAGACAAGGAAAACTTGGAAGAGAAGAAGACAAGTGTCATTTTCAGATCATGGAAACATGTCTGCTTTTTAAGTCAAAGAGAAGAAGATGATCCAAGATGGCAGCTGACTACTCTCTCTCTAAAGACAGGGAGAAGAAGGTCAAAGATGGCATCTGTGGATGAAGGCAACATTGGGGTGGCGAGAGCATGAAGCTGGGACTACATTTCATAAATAAACAAAACACATTCATTCTAAATATTGGCGATGCGAGAAAGATTTTACATTTCAAGTTTATTTGCAAAGTGTAATTAATACATTGGAAATCTTACTCACCCGAGCTCTCGCGATAAAAAAAATAGCCAGAAAGAAATATACAATTACACAGATAATAACCATAAACCCAATACACAAGAGAGGAGGCACCTACCCAGTCCACGACGATCTGTCCAATCTGACCAACTGTTCCATTAGGACCGGTGCCCTTTGCAAGCTTATCCAACAAGTCTGTAGCAAGGAGAAGCACACGAACAAAACCATCAGCCCTCTATTTGAAGAGGATATTTATTTTCAAATAGTATTGTCGTAGTCACTGGTTAAGTAGCCACCAGAGGGCGTATTGGGGGTTACTAAACCAGTAGCCACCAGAGGGCGTATTGGGGGTTACTAAACCAGTAGCCACCAGAGGGCGTATGGCAGGTTACTAAACCAGCAGCCACCAGATGGCGTATTGGGGGTTACTAAACCAGTAGCCACCAGAGGGCGTATTGGGGGTTACTAAACCAGTAGCCACCAGAGGGCGTATGGCAGTTTACTAAACCAGCAGCCACCAGATGGCGTATTGGGGGTTACTAAACCAGTAGCCACCAGTGGGCGTATTGGGGGTTACTAAACCAGTAGCCACCACAGGGCGTATTGGGGGTTACTAAACCTGAAGTCAAAAACTCTCAAATAAAGAGTTGGCAGCACTTTTGACACTAATGCTTAGAGCTGGGGTCAATTCCATTTCAATTCAGGAAGTAAATGGAAAATCCAACTCCAATTCTTGAAACTAAAATTAAAATGAACTGGAATTGACCCCCAACCCTGTTAAGGCTAGTAGTGAATATGATGAAGACCTAGTACCTTCATGAAGTAAAATGTACGAACATGATGAAGACCTAGTACCTTCATGAAGTGGAATGTACGAATATGATGAAGACCTAATACCTTCATGAAGTAGAATGTACGAATATGACGAAGACCTAGTACCTTCATGAAGTAGAATGTACGAATATGACGAAGACCTAGTACCTTCATGAAGTAGAATGTACGAATATGACGAAGACCTAGTACCTTCATGAAGTAGAATGTATGAATATGATGAAGACCTAGTACCTTCATGAAGTAGAATGTATGAATATGATGAAGACCTAGTACCTTCATGAAGTGGAATGTACGAATCCAGATCTCCAAATATATGAGTTAGCTCCTCCTCTGTCATGATGGAAAGCTTCAGCATGGGATCATGATATGCCTGTTGAACAAGAAATTAAAGCTAAGGTCAATCAGCTTCATGAGGGGAAGAGACAAACTTGTTAATTGAATAATTTATTGTACCTTTCGTGCCATTTGGAGGTCTTCAATAAGGTCTTGTTCTCCTCTGGATAGCTCATGAATGGCCTAGAGAGAACATTATGTTGTCAATAAGACTTCCCACTTCTGAATTCATCATTTATTCCATACCAGACAAAGAGTACATATCGAACTCAGACACAAACAGCTAACTATGACATCAATCCCCTTACTACATACTAGGGCTGGGCGACACGGCCTAAAAATCATATTGGTTTATTTTGTTGCTGTTAGCTGTACGTGGTCTTATTTTCCTAAATCAATGTTCATTGATACGCACGTTTCAGCAGTGTCTGCTCTGGATCTGTGGCAGGGGGAGGGGCTTGGTGTGGGTGGCAGAGCTTGGTGTGGGTGGCTGGGGCTTGGTGTGGGCGGCGGGGGCTTGGTGTGGGCGGCGGGGGCTTGGTGTGGGCTGCGGGGGCTTGGTGTGGGCTGCGGGGGCTTGGTGTGGGCGGCGGGGGCTTGGTGTGGGCGGCGGGGGCTTGGTGTGGGCGGCGGGGGCTTGGTGTGGGCGGCGGGGGCTTGGTGTGGGCGGCGGGGGCTTGGTGTGGGCGGCGGGGGCTTGGTGTGGGCGGCGGGGCTTGGTGTGGGCGGCGGGGGCTTGGTGTGGGCGGCGGGGGCTTGGGGGGTGGCACACAGCACAGGAGCGAGAACGACAAGGCAACATGAGAACAAGCAGACAAACACTAAAAAACATTTATGTTTAAATAAAAACGTGATTCTTACAATACAGGCATTTGGAATATTGCGCTAAATGATCAATTAGAATAAATTAAATTAACTATATCACCCAGCCCTACTACATATAGATAATTAAGCAATAATGCCAGAGGAGGTGTGGTATATGATCAATATACCACGGTTAAGGGCTGGAGTGCCTGGATACAGCCCTTAGACGTGGTATATTGGCAATATATCACAAACCTCCGAGGTGCCTTATTGCTATTATAAACTGGTTATCAACATAATTAGAGCAATAAAAATAAATGTTTTGTCATATCCGTGGTATAAGGTCTGATATACCATGGCTTTCAACCAATCAGAATTCAGGGCTCAAACCACCCAGTTTTTAATTTTAATTTTTTAAATTTTACCTTTATTTTACTAGGCAAGTCAGTTAAGAACAAATTCTTATTTTCAATGACGGCCTAGGAACAGTGGGTTAACTGCCTGTTCAGGGGCAGAACGACAGATTTGTACCTTGTCAGCTCGGGGATTTGAACTTGCAACCTTCCGGTTACTAGTCCAACGCTCTAACCACTAGGCTACCCTGCCGCCCCGTTTATAATAAAGCAATAAGGCATGATATATTGTGATTATACTATGCTTGGCACAACGCATTATCTATAAAAGTCATTGAACTATGATGATAACGTATGCTACAGTTGTATGTTACCTCCTGTCTCTTAATCTCTTTGGTGGAGAAGGTGCTCTTCTGGTGAACGTCCAGTGTTTCAGACCACAGAGTGCTGTTTCTACGTTTGGGAGGTGTTGGGCCCGCTGCCTTACTGCACGACTTCAGGGACGTCCCCGGCGACTTGCTGTCACCCCGCAGTGACATGTTCTGAGGACACGAGTAATAATTTAGACACGCCAGAGTCTGGTCTCGGGCTTCTCTGTCCGTGCCACTACTGTCAATCTCCTTCTCTATAACTTCCTGCTGTTCATTAAACAAAATCCACACAACAACAAAAATGATATGCTATCAGGTCAAGTGCCATTGGCTTCTGTCTGGAGTTATGACAGCATGATATATACCATACCTGGATGGTTTGACCAAAGCGTCGGACGGCTCCATTCTTGGAAGGGGAGATCAGGTTAGCCAGAGATGACACCCGGCTCAGTGGCCGCACACGCTTGTTACTGGGCTCCTGCAATACAGAGGAGTGAAATCATTGTTACGGAGAGCAATCTGAATACATACCCAGGGGATATAACTAACGACCCTATCGATTTGCTTTACTCCACTTCTCATATATATTGGTCACATACACATGGTGAGCAGATGTTATTGCGAGTGTAGCAAAATGCTTGTGCCAAAAGTAAGAAATACATAAAAAATAAAAACACAGCAAAGTTTCCTAAGGACTAGAAGTGAGGCATTCCTCTCTGTCGACTTACTTTGAGGTCAAAACTGGACAGACTGACGGTGTCGTCATCCTCCTTTTTCTCTTTGCGTTTTCTCTTCTGTAAAGATGGTACCAGAGAAGGTTGAGACTACAGTCAGTGATGCTCACAAGGCCGTTAGGGGGGAGGCTGGATATAGCCTACTGGCATGCATGCTGTTTATACATATATCACATGGGGGGGGGCAGGATATAGCCTACTGGCATGCATGCTGTTTATACATATATCACATGGGGGGGGGCAGGATATAGCCTACTGGCATGCATGCTGTTTATACATATATCACATGGGGGGGCAGGATATAGCCTACTGGCATGCATGCTGTATATACATATATCACATGGGGGGGGCAGGATATAGCCTACTGGCATGCATGCTGTATATACATATATCACATGGGGGGGGCAGGATATAGCCTACTGGCATGCTGTATATACATATATCACATGGGGGGGGCTGGATATAGCCTACTGGCATGCTGTACATACATATATCACATGGGGGGACGGGGACGTGTGATGCAAGTGTATTAATCCTCAGAAATCTTGTAACATTTGGCGGAGCCTTGGCTTACTACTTTGAGGTCAAAGCTGGACAGACTGACAGTGTCATCATCCTTGGGCTCTTTATGTTTCCTCTTCTGTGGGAAAGATAAACACGTGTACAGAATGAGTGTGTTGCTAACCTTCACAAGATTTAAAAATGTGAATATACAGTGCCTTGCAAAAGTACTCAGACCTCCTTGAATTTCTTCACATTTTATTGTGTTACAAAGTGGGATTTACAATGGATTGAATCGTATTTTTTTGTTGTCGACGATCTACACAAAATACTCAAATGTCAAAATGGAAGAAAAATAATAAAAGATCAATACAAATATAGTAGTTGCATACGTATTCAGCTCCCTGAGTCAAACACCTTTAGCATTGATTAAAGTTGCGAGTCTTCTGGGTAAGTCTCTAAGAGCTTTACACACATGGATTGTGCAATATTTATCCATTATTTTTTCCAAAATTCTTCAAGCTCTGTTGGGGATCATGGCTATTCAGCAATTTTCTAAACTTGTTCATGATTTTCAAGCAGATTTAAGTCAAAGCTGTAATTTGGCCACTCAAAAACATTGTCTTCTTTGTAAGCAACCAGTATAGATTTGGTCTTGTGTTGTAGTCCATTGTCCTGCTGAAAGGTGATTTTCTCTCCCAGTGTCTGGTGGAATGCAGACTGTTTCTTCTAGGATTTAGTCTTTGCTTAGCCCCACCTAGCTTCTCTTTATACCAAAAAAGTGAATTCCTTTGCTGTTTTTTTCCTCCCCGCATATTTTGGAATATTTTTTATTCTGTATATTTGTATTCTTCTTTTCACTCTCTCATTTAGGTAATTATTGTGAGTCACTACAGTTTTCTCCCATCACAACCATTGAACTCTGTAGCCGGTTTAAAATCACCAACGGCCTCATGGTAACTAAATCTCTAGTTTCATTCTTGTCCTGAAGCTCAGTTCAGGACGACTGTATCTTTGATGTGTCTGGGTGGTTTAATACATAATCCACAGCATAATTATTAACTTGACTACGCGTGAAGAGATATTCAATGTCTGATGAGTTATTGTTACCTAGCAATCACTGCCCTTATTTATGAGGCTTTCAAAAAGCTCCCTGGTCTTTGAAGTTGAATCTGTGCTTGGAATACTTGACCGAGAAACCTTACAATTGTTGTATGTATGGGGGGGGTAGTCATTCAAAAATCATGTCAATCCCTATTATTTCACACAGAGTGAATCCATGTAACTTATGTGATTTGTTAAGCCACATTTTACTCCTTACACTTTTTTATTTTATTTATTTTACCTTTATTTAACCAGGCAAGTCAGTTAAGAACAAATTCTTATTTTCAATGACGGCCTGGGAACAGTGGGTTAACTGCCTGTTCAGGGGCAGAACGACAGATTTGTACCATGTCAGCTCGGGGGTTTGAACTCACAACCTTCCGGTTACTAGTCCAACACTCTAACCACTAGGCTACCCTGCCGCCCCAGGCAGAGGCTTGTCTAAACTTAGGCTTGTCTAAACAAAGGGACATAATAATTTTACAAGGAACTGTACATTTCACATTGAAATAAATGAAGTAATTATTTTTGTACTGTGTTAAAAGTTTATTGACTGACTTCGTAGTAATTGAGAAAGACAGAGATAGATGCTGGATTGATGTTGGCGTTACATTAGTTTAGTACTACTCACCAGACTGAAGTCCCATGGTGTTCCTGGAGTCAGAAAGGTGAAGGAACTCCCTCGGCACAGTGGAGGTCTACAGTGAGAGAAAGGAAACAAGGTAGAAATAAAACACTATTTGAGATATTCATACTGTATCTCAACCCAAATGCCCCTACCTAGGGCGTATGGAATCTGACTCTTTGACAAATCAGACACACACACAAATCATACTTTTGGTGTTAAGTGTAGACTTACATGTTGATTTCGTCCACCCACACCAGACACGACAACCATGTTGAAATATAAAAAACAATCTCTTAACAAACTATATTAAATTGGAGGACAGGTCGAAAAGCAGTTAAAAATGTATTGCAATGTAGCTTGCAAACCGCCATATTAAAGTCCAAAGAAAATGAAGTCTGGAGGAGGAAAGATGACTAAAAACCTACTCGGTTTACCCGTTTATCTGTGGATTAATTATCGGAGTATTTTCTATATTACAGGAGAAATTAGCTAGCAACAGCAAGCGAGCTAAACTACCATAAAAGTTTAATGCTTTTTGACCTGTCCCAAAATGAATATATTTGGTTCAGAGTTTGTTTTGACATTTCATTCAACCTGGGTGTCCTGATCGCGTCTGGTGTGGGCGGACAAAAATCAACATGCGATGGTGGTCTCGTCAGTATGTTTGAGGCAAAGCATACAACTTTCCTGAAAAGGTGTTCTAGATAAACCTACAACACCGATATAGAAGAACAATGTTATCTTTTGATGGACTCTTTCCTCAGGAGATTGATAGTAAGTTCAGCATCAGATGCCTCTAAAGGGCTGTGGGGTGGTCCACAGATGTACTGCTATGGACGTAGCTAAACTATTTTAGGCAAATTTGAGACTATTCAAACTTCACATTTTGTTTTGTCTTAAAAAAATGTTTTAATCAAACGAAACTAGTTAGCTACATAAACGTTACTAGTTAGTATAGCCAATACATGTTAACTTAGCTAACTAACTACTCTAACGTTAACTTACTAGAGAGCAAATCCAGAAATATAGTTAACGATGCAGTGTTTGTTTGAGGCTAATTTACTAGAAAATGTCAACAGAGCACAGGACCCATACGTTAAAACCAGGGGACCCTAGCTTGATACGTTTGGCTAACTAGCCACAGTAACATGAAGGCCAACCTAAATCCATATTTTATTGATTTGAACCATTATTACATGGATTTACCATGTGATGTGACACATTTTAGGTTCCACATCTGGCTAGCATATCGGGCTAATCTTGAATATTATTATTATTTTTTTAAAGTCTAGAAACACACATTTAATATATTAATATTTACCCATCGCTTCTTACTTTTTGGAGTTGTTGACAGTGGCGGGGGAGGTTTCTGAGTTGACCGTGGACGTCCTCTTCAAGGAAATCCTTCGTCTCTTCGGCTCGTCTTCCACAGATAATTCGCCCACCTCTGACTCCTCCATTTTAGAGTTTGAGTGTAGTAGGAAGCTAGCTAATATCGCTAATTCAAAACAATGGAAATTGCAACGATGGATGGATGAAAGAAAGAAAGAAATCTGCAGTAAATCGATCAATCCAACCAAAAGTGACGGCGGAAGTTTGAATATGGCGGAATATCACAAATCGGCCAATGAGGGAAAAGCTTGAGGATTTCGAGTGGGAGGAGTTAATTTACTGAAAAGAATATTGAGGAAACGCACGTTGGCGGTCTCTCAGTAAATTCACTTCAGTGAGAAGCATGGCCGGATTAAGCATGGCCCGATTAAGTGATCAATGCGGCTGTTAGCTAAAAAATTGGGAGTTCTTGAGAATTGTTTTTATTTATCTATTGGTTCTCTCTATTCAGCAAAAGGCATTTTGCTTTCCAAACTGTACGTTTTTCCCGCGATTGTATTTTGAAATTGACAACACCAACCAACCATAGAAATATAATCCATAGATGGCAGTTCCCATTCAAATCAGGACTGGCATCCATTTGCTTGAGTACCCATTAGTTTAGCAGTCAAATTGCCAGGGTAAGAGGTTACAAATCCTTTCTATGGAGTATATGTATGTGGCCACAATGCAACAAACTATATTTAGCTTGCATGCTGCACAAACGCTTTTCCCGACTGTAGGTATCCTGGTAACTGCCCAAATAAAGGAAACACTTGAGTAAATGAGGGATACAGTGTTATGGTGTGGGGTTCATTTTTATGGAATGGTTTAGGTCCACTTGTACAATCTATGCCATGCAGTGGTGACCCATTATTCAAGGCAGGTGGGGCAGGGCTTGCCTGTTTTACATGTTATGTTGGCATTTATACCTGTCACATATCAGTTTGCATTAACAAAGCTGCATACAAACATTCTCTTTTTTGTTTTCTAGAGTAAGGCAGCTCCAAAATGCAGGTGTTTCAGCCTAGCTCACTGCTTTCTGTGATGATGGGGCAAGGCAGCAGAACATATGGTGCTCTGTGATTGGCTCAGTGTTCTGTCACTCATGGGGACACAATGTCACCGCCAAGTCTAAGACAAGAGTTACGAAATTCTAGCCACTTGGGTGCTGCCATAGAGTTACATTAGAAGTGTCTTTCCAAGAAGGCTCAAGGTCATTGGCCACAGATAAAATGACGTCAAATCCCGTTATATGTACAGTAGCTTTGATTGGACTGACCATGTCAACATACTTTCAAAATCTTGGCTAGCAGTCATTATGAATCAAGTCAACAATCTACTGGCAAACCCTTTTTAATCCTTAACATATGAAGATAAATAATGAAGAGAAATGATAGATAAAATGTATCGATGCTCATAGGCCATTAGACATAAACAACAAGTTGGAAATCGCAAATTCAACAATGAATGGTTTGGAAGGAATCAGTGACAGTGGCTAACTGTCCAGGTTGAGTGTTTGTTGCAGCTCGAATTCTGTCGCTGTACATTTCAAAAGTGCTGAACAAATAGTTATATGACTATGTCCGTCCTAGCTCGCTCATTAATGTCTTAATCAAAATGACGGATTGCCTCTTATCCGCTTGTCGTCCCCTTTATGCCTTAGTCCGTACATCTCAATTGTCAGTAGAAACCACATTTGTTTAAGCAAGTCAGCCATATCAGCTATGTTTTTAAAGGCAGTAAAAGAGGCAGAATAAACTGTTTCGCTGCCAGACAAGGCTCCGCTGATAGCCAGGTGTAGCAGTGGTAAGGTGTTGGGACTCTGCTGTTGGGACAGCTTTATGTCGGCCCTAACAGTTTGTGGGCACCGTTTGTCACCGTATAGTGCAATTAAATTAATGTATTGTTCAGTGTTGCGTTTTGTTGTGTAGTGGCTTTGCTGGCATGAATCCCAACTAGGGTTGCACATTTTGGAAAATATTTAGAGGTGGAAACTTTCCGTGGGAATTAACGGGAATATATGGGAATTAACGGGAATTAACGGAAATATATGCAAATTAATGTTAATACCATTTAAATGTAGATGTCTTTTGCATTGGATTTATGTACCATATCATATGGAGACAGAAACATAAACCTTTTACCTTATCATAAGTAGACATAATTACAAATGATGAAATCCTTCCAATAGATATATATTAAAAAAACATTTTAGTTACGAATTTAACTTTAATTAAATGAGTTGACTCTTCACATGGAATGATGTCACTGAACAACAAAAGAAAGGGAATATTGAATGACCCTCAATGATCCATCGCATCTCCCAAAAACGTTTTCAACATACATCTGTAAAATGATAGTCTAGAAACTAAAGCTTTGGTTGTCTTCATCTCAGGTTTCCATGTCTTCTCCCTGGACCTCCTCAATGACCACCTCTTGAACATCAGACTCTGAGGCCTCATCTTCATTGTCACTTTCCAACCTTGTTGAGAATGGCTCGTTGTATGATTCAAAAAACTCAAAATTGCCAGGTTGGCCACCAATTTTTCAACCCTTGTATTGGTCAGCCTGTTGCGTACTTTGGTGTGTGTGTTCCCAAACAAGGACCAGTTGCGCTCTGAGGTGGCTGATGTTGGTGGGATTTGGAGGATGATGGAGGCAACAGGGGAAAGAGCCTCAGATCCACGAAATTCCTTCCACCAGGTGGCTGATGAGATATGTGGGCACGACTGCCATATTGCATCTCCAACCCAAAGCCCTTGCTTGGAAGTGTACTTCGCCAGACTGCCAAGAACCTTGCCCTCATCCAGGCCAAGGTGGCGAGACACGGTAGTGATGACACCATAGGCCTTGTTGATCTCTGCACCAGGTTCACTGTTATAAGGTAACTTTTTGATGAATTTAAGCAAAATTCCCCAAATTTACCAGGCTTAACTTCCCTTGGAAAATGTCCGACCCTTTGCAACCCTAATCCCCACCTAGTTATTTTTTTTTGCCCCACCAAGATTTACATAATAAAATCGCCACTGCTGATAGTAGACCTATGTAATGATACACATGTCATATAGAACACAAATAATGCTGATCCTAGATCTGTTGTGAGGTGCAACCTCTAAAAGAGCATGGGAAAATACCTACCTGTAGAGTTATGAAAAGTATGCTATAGAATATGTATTTCCTTTGAAACCAGTCTCAGGATCCAATTAATGGTAACTATCTGGCCCTGGACAATGAACAAGAAGCGTTGAATGAGGGTGGTTGTGGTGGTGGGGTACATGTAGGTCAGTGGATGGTAACAAATGGGACATTCCTTTGTGCATTGTAATATTCCATTGGTTCCCAGCTAACATGGGAAACTGTTACAGTAACAGTGAATACTGGGAGAGGAATTCCAATAAATGTGACACAGTGAACAATGCAAAGATAATTGATGTCCCTCTGAACAGCACTAAAACATCTCCTGACTGGAAGACACAGTCAGGCCTGCCTCACTCTTTCTGATGATGGCCTATACCAATGTAATCAAATTCAAACCCATTTGCTATTCAAACCAAATGTAGAGTTTATATTAAAATGTGAGCCTACTATACCTTTGTAATACATGCATTTTATACATATTCAAGGTTAATTGAATTTCTCAATGATTGGACCACAGACAGCCAACGTTATACTGTATAATAGTGCTGCATTTAATATGTTGGAGTTGTTGCCAACAGTTTAAAATAAAATCCCAAACCCCTCATCATTACTCCCATTTGGTCATAATATGGTTGTTTATGAAAAAGCAGGATCCATTCTATTAGATGTATGAGGCAAAGTCAAGGAAATTATGTTAATAAAATCACATAATATGATTACAGGGTCATCATCACATAGACATAGAAATGTGTTTAGTACCAACCGTTTGCATGACATCACTTTAAGTCTAGCAGAAGAGAAAGAGAAAGTCTTCTTACAAAATGAAATCATTCATACCCCAAGGCCGTTTATGAAACAAAAGGACACACATCAGATTTATGAGGTACAGAGAGAACACACAGTACATGTTAATACTGTGTGTAATTCAAGGACATTAGAATAGATTCGGGTTGAGGAGCGAAGAACTAATCTTTTCCAAGAACAAAGACGTGTAGATTTGAAATAGTCTGTTTTCAGTTTTCTTACGAATATTACAGAATGCCAGCATGTGACAAAGAGTGGTTGTGTCTGAAATTACACGCTATTACCTACATAGTACACTACTTTTGACCAGACCCTATGACCATAGTGAATAGGGTGCCATTTCAGACAGTGTTTCACCTGATATTATTCAGCATTGCATTGTCTACAATAACAATCCTATTATGTATTCTACAAACTCTCAGAGACAGTGTGGTAGGCCTACAGTAACCAGAGGCTCATCAGTATTAGACAAAGGATAACAGCGGATGCTGAAATGTGAAGAATTTTGATGATGTAATCCTGGAGAACAGCTCTTGCATTCATTTCTGCCTAAATAATTGGCCCAGACAAGCAATCATTGCTAGGCCCATCTAGATTAGACAATGGAGATTAGGAAAGGACATGTTGGCCCTCTGGTAAACATTTTAACATCGCTTGTTGTATTGTAGTCGTACCACAACATGGGAAAACATCACAAGAAGTGTTTTGATAAACTGCATGACGTGGGAAGTTAACAATTTCCTGACCTGTGGGGCCCATCAGTTTAACCTCCTCTCAGAGAAGGAGTGCTGATCTAAGATCAGCATGATCAAAAAGGTTAAACTGATCCTAGATCAGCACCTATACTCTGATCAAAAAGGTTAAACTGATCCTAGATCAGCACCTCTAGTCTGATCAAAAAGGTTAAACTGATCCTAGATCAGCACCTCTACTCTGATCAAAATGGTTAAACTGATCCTAGATCAGCACCTCTACTCTGATCAAAAAGGTTCAAATGATCCTACCCCATGGCAAGGCACTACAAGTCCGTACACCATGGCAACCCTGCCTCCCTACAAACTATGGGTATTGATCATGTTCCGGCCTCTATTAGAAAAGAGGACCCTCTTAAACAACTAAACCAAAGGGAACGTTTTTGGATTTACAAACTACAGGCCACTAAATACCCTGGTTTAAATGAATATATGGATTTACCAACTACAGGCCACTAAGTACCCTGGTTTAAATGAAGATAGGGATTTCTCACCCTTCCTGTAGGGTCGTGATTGGTCCATTTGCTGTCATCTAGTGGACATTTTGCTCAATTGCCCTCAGCTATGTTTAGACTGTTGTTGTTCATGTTTTGCTGTGTTCTAGTGTACTATGGAATATATTGCTTTCGTATTCTTGACACTTCTCCCAGTCATATTTAAGGTTAGAACTACCTTTCTAAGTGTTCTGATAATTCTAGCTTGGAGGTGTATTTTTATTTTAACGTAAGCTACAGTATTTCACTTTTTAATGTGTATAGTATTGCTTACTAGGTGTGTCCAATCAATTTTGTAACCACTCACTCTTCAAATTAGGGCTAATTGGAAAAGCTGTTCAAGAGAGGACATTGTATTATTTCTTTAAATGACATCTCCGTAATCTAGCATGGGTAGGATGGTCATCTGAATCAGGGTTATTTTGGCAGCTGGGGTGAAAGAGGAACGATTACACTAGGGGAAACCAAGTCTAGATTTAACTTTAGCCTGCAGCTTGGATAAGTGCTGAGAGAAGGACAGTGTACCGTCTAGCCATACTCCCAAGTACTTGTATGAGGTGACTACCTCAAGCTCTAAACCCTCAGAGGTAGTAATAACACCTGTGGGAAGAGGGGAATTCGTCTTACCAAACCTTCTTACATTTCTTTTGGAGGTGTTCACAACAAGGTTAATTGTAAAGAAAGCTTGTTGACACTAAGAAAGATTTGTTGTAGAGCAGTTAACACAAAATCCGGGATTGGGGCCAGCTAAGAATGAGACTATCATCTGTGTATAAATGGATGTGAGAGTTTCCTACTGCCTGAGCTATGTTGTTGATGTAAATTGAGAAGAGAGTGGGGTTTAGGATTGAGCCTTGGGGTACTGCCTTGGTGACAGGCAGTGGCTGAGACAGCAGATGTTCTGACTTTATACACCACACTCTTTGAGAGAGGTAGTTAGCAAACCAGGCCAAAGACCCCTCAGAGACACCAATACTCCTTAGCTGGCCCACAAGAATATAATGGTCTACCGTATCAAAAGCTTTGGCCAAGTCAATAAAAATAGCAGCACAATATCGCTTAGAATCAAAGGCAATCGTGACATAATTTATGACTTTTAAGGTTGCAGTGACACATCCATAACCTTAGCAAAAACCAGATTGCACACCAGAGAGAATACTATAGACATCAAGAAAGCCAGTCAGTTGATTATTGACAAGTTTTTCCAACACTTTTGATAAACAGGGCAAAATAGAAATAGGCCTATAACAGTTAGGATCAGCTTGATCTCCCCCTTTAAATAAAGGAACAACCATGGCTGCCTTCCAAGCAATGGGAACCTCTCCAGAGAGTAGAGACAGGTTAAAAAGGTCAGAGATAGGCTTGGCGATGATAGGGGCTGCAACCTTAAAGAACAAAGGATCCAAACCATCTGACCCAGATGTTTTTTTGGGGGGGTCAAGTTTAAGGAGCTCCTTTAGTACCTCGGACTCAGTGACTGCCTGCAGGGAGAAACTTTGTAGTGGGGCAGGGGGGGAAAGAGGGAAGAGCATCAGGGCTTGTCACATTATAAGGGGTTGGAGATGAAGAAATGAAAGACAGGCAATGAGGCATTGCAGGGGCGGCAGGGTAGCCTAGTGGTTAACCTACTGTTCCTAGGCTGAAAATAAGAATTTGTTCTTAACTGACTTGCCTAGTTAAATAAAGGAAAAATAAAATAAAAAAATTGCTGAGTCAAATAGGATTTAATGAAGTGGAGATTAAAGAGCTCAGCCACGTGCTCCTTGTCAGTAACAACCACATCAACATTAAGGGACATGGGCAGCTGTGAGGAGGTTTCACTGTAACCGTTTTACAGAACTTCTTGGGGTTAGACCCACAGAGAGAGAACTGCTCCTTAAAGTAACTAACTTTGGCCTTCCAGATAGCCTGAGTGCACTTATTTCTCATTTGCCTGAACGAGAGCCAGTCACCCTGAGTATGTGTGCTGAGCCTTTCCCTAAATGGAATTCTTGAGGAGGAGTAACTGCCAGATCACGGTCGAACCAGGGGCTAAACCTGTTTTTAATGCTCATTTTCTTTATGTGGGTGTGTTTGTTTAACAATACCACTGAAAATATCAAAAAACAAGGTCCAAGCTTCCACGACAGAGGGGATCAAGCTGATTCTATACCAATTTACAGAAGCCAGTTCATGAAGGAAGGCTTGCTCATTAAAGTTTTTTAGCAAGCATCTATCACAAATCAGGACAGGTCATTTCACTGAGCAGCCATTACGAACACAGGCTGTAAAACAGTGATCACTAAGGTCATTACAGAAAACACCAGACTGATACCTATCAGGATTATTTGTGAGGATGACATCTAGGAGAGTTGCCTTTTCTGGGTGTTTAGAGTCATACCTTGTGGGATCAGTAATAATCTGAGAAATATTTAGGGAGTCCCATTGATTTAGGACTTGGTCAGGTTGTTTAAGCATGTCCCAGTTTAGGTCACCTAGCAGGACAAGTTCAGACTTAGCGTGTAAAGGGCCAGGAGAGAGCTTAGGGCAGGTAGGGTACAGGCCGGTGCTGATAGAGGACGATAGCACCCAGCAACTGTCAACAAAGAGCTATTTGAAAATGTAATGCTTAAACCCAGCAAATCAAATTGTTTAGGGACAGACTTGGTGGAGACAATGAAGGTGAGAGAGTATAGGAATAAATAACAACAGAGAGAGTACAGGATTAAACAACAGCAGAGAGAGTACAGGAATAAACAACAACAGAGAGAGTACAGGAATAAACAACAACAGAGAGAGAGTACAGGAATAAACAACAGAGAGAGTACAGGAATAAACAACAACAGAGAGAGTACAGGATTAAACAACAACAGAGAGAGTACAGGAATAAACAACAACAGAGAGAGAGTACAGGAATAAACAACAACAGAGAGAGAGTACAGGAATAAACAACAGAGAGAGTACAGGAATAAACAACAACAGAGAGAGTACAGGAATAAACAACAACAGAGAGAGAGTACAGGAATAAATAACAACAGAGAGAGAGTACAGGAATAAACAACAACGGAGAGAGAGTACAGGATTAAATAACAACAGAGAGAGTACAGGAATAAACAACAACAGAGAGAGTACAGGAATAAACAACAACAGAGAGAGAGTACAGGAATAAACAACAACAGAGAGAGTACAGGATTAAATAACAACAGAGAGAGTACAGGAATAAACAACAACAGAGAGAGTACAGGAATAAACAACAACAGAGAGAGAGAGAGTACAGGAATAAATAACAACAGAGAGAGTACAGGAATAAACAACAACAGAGAGAGTACAGGATTAAATAACAACAGAGAGTGTACAGGATTAAACAACAACAGAGAGAGTACAGGAATAAACAACAACAGAGAGAGAGTACAGGAATAAACAACAACAGAGAGAGAGTACAGGAATAAACAACAGAGAGAGTACAGGATTAAATAACAACAGAGAGAGTACAGGAATAAATAACAATGGAGAGAGTACAGGATTAAATAACAACGGAGAGAGAGTACAGGATTAAACAACAACAGAGAGAGTACAGGAATAAACAACAACAGAGAGAGTACAGGAATAAACAACAACAGAGAGAGAGAGTACAGGAATAAATAACAACAGAGAGTACAGGAATAAACAGGATTAAATAACAACAGAGAGAGTACAGGATTAAACAACAACAGAGAGAGTACAGGAATAAACAACAACAGAGAGAGAGTACAGGAATAAACAACAACAGAGAGAGTACAGGAATAAATAACAACAGAGAGAGTACAGGAATAAATAACAACAGAGAGAGTACAGGAATAAACAACAACAGAGAGAGTACAGGAATAAACAACAACAGAGAGAGAGTACAGGAATAAACAACAACAGAGAGAGAGTACAGGAATAAACAACAACAGAGAGAGTACAGGATTAAATAACAACAGAGAGAGTACAGGAATAAACAACAACAGAGAGAGTACAGGAATAAACAACGAGAGAGAGAGAGAGAGAGAGTACAGGAATAAATAACAACAGAGAGAGTACAGGATTAAACAACAACAGAGAGAGTACAGGAATAAACAACAACAGAGAGAGAGTACAGGAATAAACAACAACAGAGAGAGAGTACAGGAATAAACAACAACAGAGAGAGTACAGGAATAAACAACAACAGAGAGAGTACAGGAATAAACAACAACAGAGAGAGTACAGGATTAAATAACAACAGAGAGAGTACAGGAATAAACAACAACAGAGAGAGTACAGGAATAAACAACAACAGAGAGAGAGTACAGGAATAAACAACAACAGAGAGAGGAATAAACAACAGGAATAAACAACAGAGAGAGTACAGGAATAAATAACAACAGAGAGAGTACAGGAATAAATAACAACAGAGAGAGAGTACAGGATTAAATAACAACAGAGAGAGTACAGGAATAAACAACAACAGAGAGAGTACAGGAATAAACAACAACAGAGAGAGAGTACAGGAATAAACAACAACAGAGAGAGTACAGGATTAAATAACAACAGAGAGAGAGTACAGGAATAAACAACAACAGAGAGAGTACAGGAATAAACAACAACAGAGAGAGTACAGGAATAAACAACAACAGAGACTACAACCATAAATAAAGGAGTCATACACACTGGTATCATGTGTTCCCTTTAATAACTTTAGAGGTTATACAGAAAGTAGCCAAACTAATAACATAGTTATCAAGGCAGAAATAACTTTATTACAAAATTGCAATGAAACACTTCATGCGGTTGTACTTACCATATACACCATACATCACTATATATCATATACGTGTAAACTACAATTTGGTCTGTTTCCATGAGCTGCTAATCTGCCTCCCAGAACACTGATTTCATATGGTGCTAGACCAGGGAACTCACATCTAAACCACCATAGGAAACCAGCTTCTGGGGGGAGTTACTCAGTGCACCTTCAGTGCTCTGTATTTTTACTGTGAAATGTTCTTCATTCTGCCAGAAGAGGTCACTGTCTGCAGACAGTGGGTGTGGTAGGTTATTTGTGGATTACAGAGCAATGCGATGGCCTGGCTGAGACCGGCTTGTTATTAAAGGAAGTAGAGAGATCACAGGTTACCTTGGTCACGGGTTGGAGAGAGAGAGAGAGAGAAACTGTCCTAATTCTCTCATTTCACTGTCTTGCATGTCATGTCCCATTCTAAAAATGAAAGGATAGAGAACAGGGAGTGTGGCCTGGTCACATGACCTATTCAGAAACCAAAACGGTTGTGATGAAAACCTGAACAGGGAAACAAAGAGGATGCGTCATGGAGATATTCTGCCAGCTTGCATTCTAGCAATACAATGGGTCGTATTTCCTGGATACACACGAGGGTAGGTTACCATTTACTTCAGGAGGAGTGAGGAGCAGTACATGGATATTCTG
This sequence comes from Oncorhynchus tshawytscha, assembly GCF_018296145.1. Classification (NCBI taxonomy): domain Eukaryota; kingdom Metazoa; phylum Chordata; class Actinopteri; order Salmoniformes; family Salmonidae; genus Oncorhynchus; species Oncorhynchus tshawytscha. Next base: position 50,211,763 of record NC_056447.1, on the reverse strand, counting down.
AAAGCTTGCACATTTACCATTACAGTTGGCAGTACTTCCTACATTCATTTGAGAGTACAGTTTCCCTGAAGAGGACAGAGGTCCAGTACAGTACCGTTGTGCAGCATCAGCAAAGCACGGCAGGACACTCCCGGGTGGTTGGGAGGTCTCCTCCTGAGAGTAAGAGGGAGAAGAAAATAGACTTAGCTTGTAATATAGAGAGGAGTTGTGTGTTATAGTGTCTACGAATCTCAATGCAACCATGTAAATAACGGTTGTGTTCTCAGATGGTCCACACACCACCACCCCCGGGTGTCACCCGGTGTCATTTGGCATGGCGAGTTCATCATGTTGCACGGGGACACACCATATGTCCTCTATGGGCTCTACAGTTGAAGTCAGAAGTTTACATACACTTATGTTGGAGTCATTAAAACTCATTTTTCAACCACTCCACAAATTTCTTGTTGACAAACTATAGTTTTGGCAAGTCGGTTAGGACATCTACTTTGTGCATGACACAAATCGTTTTTCCAGCAATTGTTTACAGACAGATTACTTCACTTATAATTCACTGTATCACAATTCCAGTGGGTCAGAAGTTTATGTACACTAAGTTGACTGTGCCTTTAAACAGCTTGGAACATTTCTGAAAATGATGTCATATCTTTAGAAGCTTCTGATAGGCTAATGGACATCATTTGAGTCAATTGAAGGTGTACCTGTGGATGTATTTCAAGGCCTACCTTCAAACTCAGTGCCTCTTTGCTTGACATCATGGGAAAATCCAAATAAATCAACCAAGACCTCAGAAAAACAATTGACCTCAACAAGTCTGGTTCATCCTTGGGTGCAATTTCCAAATGCCTGAAGGTACCACATTCATCTGTACAAACAATCGTACGCAAGTATAAACACCATGAGACCAAGCAGCCTTCATACCGCTCAGGAAGGAGACGCGTTCTGTCTCCTAAAGATGAACGTACTTTGGTGTGAAAAGTGCATATCAATCCCAGAACAACAGCAAAGGACCTTGTGAAGATGCTGGAGGAAACAGGTACAAAAGTATCTATAACAACAGTAAAATGAGTCCTATATCGACATAACCTGAAAGGCTGCTCAGCAAGGAAGAAGCCACTGCTCCAAAACCACCATAAAAAAGCCAGACTACGGTTTGCAACTGCACATTGGGACAAAGATCGTACTTTTTGGAGAAATGTCCTCTGGGCTGATGAAACAAAAATGGAACTGTTTGGCCATAATGACCATCGTTATGTTTGGAGGAAAAGGGGGAGGCTTGCAAGCCAAAGAACACCATCCTAACCGTGAAGCAAGGGGGTGGCAGCATCAAACCTGACTCAGTTACACCAACTCTGTCAGGAGGAATGGGTCAAAATTCACCCAACTTAATGTGGGAAGCTTGTGGAAGGCTACCCGAAACGTTTGATCCAAGTGAAACAATTTAAAGGCAATACAACCAAATACCAATTGAGTGTATGTAAACTTCTGACCCACTGAGAATGTGATGAAAGAAATAAAAGCTAAAATAAATTATTCTCTCTACTATTATTCTGACATTTCACATTCTTAAAATAAAGTGGTGATCCTAACTGACCTAAGACAGGGATTTTTTTAACGAGGATTAAATGTCAGGAATTGTGAAAAACAGAGTTTAAATGTATTTGCCTAAGGTGTATGTAAACTTCCCGACTTGAACTGTAGATAATAGTCCTACCAGGGTCCTGTCTGTCTGTGCCTGTCTGTCTGTCTGTCTGTCTGTCTGTCTGTCTGTCTGTCTGTCTGTGTCTGTCTGTCTGTCTGTCTGTCTGTCTGTCTGTCTGTCTGTCTGTCTGTCTGTCTGTCTGTCTGTCTGTCTGTCTGTCTGTCTGTCTGTCTGTCTGTCTGTCTGTCTGTCTGTCTGTCTGTCTGTCTGTCTGTCTGTCTGTCTGTCCTGTCTGTCTGTCTGTCTGTCTGTCTGTCTGTCTGTCTGTCTGTCTGTCTGTCTGTCTGTCTGTCTGTCTGTCTGTCTGTCTGTGCCTGCCTGCCTGCCTGTCTGTCTGTCTGTCTGTCTGTCTGTCTGTCTGTCTGTCTGTCTGTCTGTCTGTCTGTCTGTCTGTCTGTCTGTCTGTCTGTCTGTCTGTCTGTCTGTCTGTCTGTCTGTCTGTCTGTCTGTCTGTCTGTCTGTCTCTCTGTCTGTCTGTGCCTGTCTGTCTGTCTGTCTGTCTGTCTGTCTGTCTGTCTGTCTGTCTGTCTGTCTGTCTGTCTGTCTGTCTGTCTGTCTGTCTGTCTGTCTGTCTCTGTCTGTCTCTGTCTGTCTGTGTCCTGTCTGTGCCTGTGCCTGCCTGCCTGTCTGTCTGCCTGTCTGTCTGTCTGTCTGTCTGTGCCTGCCTGCCTGCCTGCCTGCCTGCCTGCCTGCCTGCCTGTCTGTCTGTCTGCCTGTCTGCCTGTCTGTCTGTCTGTCTGCCTGTCTGCCTGTCTGTCTGACTTGAACTGTACATGTCAGAGCTCCTAGTCTAAGCAGTTCAAACTGTCATGCAGAGAGACTGTTAAAGCAAAACAAGTACATGTCCATGTAAGAGGAAAGAACACATTCATTTCTCTGCAATCTTCTACAGACATCACAACACATTAGTAGGTCTGTCTGTGACCCATTGTGTTTGTGTGAAAGGGTTTTCGTCTCTGTATCAACTTAAAGGATCGTATTTCCAGGAGCAATGACTGACTAATGCAGACAGGAATCTGAGAGAGTGGCACTTGTGTTTTGAGTCACCAATTTGTTACTCATCACATCAGTAGTTCTCCCATCACCACGTCATTTAACATATCCTGGAAATCGGAGCTTGGTCCGTAACCTGATACAGTCTAAGTGAGTCACATCAGCTCCTTACTGGACCATAAGGAGTGGTCCTACTGAGAGGCTCCGTTTGTAACAGCATGGCGCTGAACACACAAGTTGTGGGTTCAATTCCCACAGTGATCACATACAACAGACTCAAAATGTCTGCATTCCCTATACTGTAGGACACATTGGATAAAATAGTCTATCAAGTGCCACATACAGTATCATACTGTACCCTAAAGATGAGGATATCACAGTGAGTTATCCCCTGTTCCTGGGGAGGACAGGGAGCTGTCTCTGTACACTGCCATAGTTCATGTCGAAGTTAACGTGGCTCGCTGTGGCTCTCGTCTGGTTCACGTCTGACTTAATGCCCCTTAGCATACCGCAGTGGGTTCACGCTTGGGGTATACACACACACACACACACACTCACACACACACACACACACACACACACACACACACACACACACACACACACACACACACACACACAGCAATTATCCTTAATAGCACAAGCTAGGCTATAGCTGTGGAAAGTGTGAATCTGCTGACAGAAGTGTATTCCAGGGAACCGCCCCAGAGAAGAGGTCTGATATTCATCATGCCATGAGCTACTAGGACATTATACAACACAGTGTACTTACATCAACACTCCCGGGTTTAAATGCACAACTTTCATTCCTAACATGGGTAAGCATTTTCCTTTCAAATGTAATACAGGGGATTGAAGAGGGATTAAGGAGTAAATTACTTGACTCTGCTTTCTGGATGTACAACCAAAAAAAGCTCCATGACACAATGTGCTCAAATCACACCCTGGCTGTGACTAACAAGGTCGTAACCTGGACTTCACACCCAAACAGCATTCTAATGGAAGTTAGTCAATTTCACATCCAAACAGCATTCTAATGGCAGTTAGTCAATTTCACACCCAAACAGCATTCTAATGGAAGTTAGTCAATTTCACATCCAAACAGCATTCTAATGGCAGTTAGTCAATTTCACATCCAAACAGCATTCTAATGACAGTTAGTCAATTTCACATCCAAACAGCATTCTAATGGCAGTTAGTCAATTTCACATCCAAACAGCATTCTAATGACAGTTAGTCAATTTCACATCCAAACAGCATTCTAATGACAGTTAGTCAATTTCACATCCAAACAGCATTCTAATGGCAGTTAGTCAATTTCACATCCAAACAGCATTCTAATGGCAGTTAGTCAATTTCACATCCAAACAGCATTCTAATGGCAGTTAGTCAATTTCACATCCAAACAGCATTCTAATGGCAGTTAGTCAATTTCACATCCAAACAGCATTCTAATGACAGTTAGTCAATTTCACATCCAAACAGCATTCTAATGACAGTTAGTCAATTTCACACCCAAACAGCATTCTAATGGCAGTTAGTCAATTTCACACCCAAACAGCATTCTAATGGAAGTTAGTCAATTTCACATCCAAACAGCATTCTAATGGCAGTTAGTCAATTTCACATCCAAACAGCATTCTAATGACAGTTAGTCAATTTCACATCCAAACAGCATTCTAATGACAGTTAGTCAATTTCACATCCAAACAGCATTCTAATGACAGTTAGTCAATTTCACATCCAAACAGCATTCTAATGACAGTTAGTCAATTTCACATCCAAACAGCATTCTAATGGAAGTTAGTCAATTTCACATCCAAACAGCATTCTAATGACAGTTAGTCAATTTCACATCCAAACAGCATTCTAATGACAGTTAGTCAATTTCACATCCAAACAGCATTCTAATGACAGTTAGTCAATTTCACATCCAAACAGCATTCTAATGACAGTTAGTCAATTTCACATCCAAACAGCATTCTAATGGCAGTTAGTCAATTTCACATCCAAACAGCATTCTAATGGCAGTTAGTCAATTTCACATCCAAACAGCATTCTAATGGCAGTTAGTCAATTTCACATTCAAACAGCATTCTAATGACAGTTAGTCAATTTCACATCCAAACAGCATTCTAATGACAGTTAGTCAATTTCACATCCAAACAGCATTCTAATGGCAGTTAGTAAATTTCACACCCAAACAGCATTCTAATGGAAGTTAGTCAATTTCACATCCAAACAGCATTCTAATGGCAGTTAGTCAATTTCACATCCAAACAGCATTCTAATGACAGTTAGTCAATTTCACATCCAAACAGCATTCTAATGACAGTTAGTCAATTTCACATCCAAACAGCATTCTAATGACAGTTAGTCAATTTCACATCCAAACAGCATTCTAATGACAGTTAGTCAATTTCACATCCAAACAGCATTCTAATGACAGTTAGTCAATTTCACATCCAAACAGCATTCTAATGACAGTTAGTCAATTTCACATCCAAACAGCATTCTAATGACAGTTAGTCAATTTCACATCCAAACAGCATTCTAATGACAGTTAGTCAATTTCACATCCAAACAGCATTCTAATGGAAGTTAGTCAATTTCACATCCAAACAGCATTCTAATGGCAGTTAGTCAATTTCACATCCAAACAGCATTCTAATGACAGTTAGTCAATTTCACATCCAAACAGCATTCTAATGGCAGTTAGTCAATTTCACATCCAAACAGCATTCTAATGACAGTTAGTCAATTTCACACCCAAACAGCATTCTAATGGCAGTTAGTCAATTTCACACCCAAACAGCATTCTAATGGAAGTTAGTCAATTTCACATCCAAACAGCATTCTAATGGCAGTTAGTCAATTTCACATCCAAACAGCATTCTAATGACAGTTAGTCAATTTCACATCCAAACAGCATTCTAATGACAGTTAGTCAATTTCACATCCAAACAGCATTCTAATGACAGTTAGTCAATTTCACATCCAAACAGCATTCTAATGACAGTTAGTCAATTTCACATCCAAACAGCATTCTAATGGAAGTTAGTCAATTTCACATCCAAACAGCATTCTAATGACAGTTAGTCAATTTCACATCCAAACAGCATTCTAATGACAGTTAGTCAATTTCACATCCAAACAGCATTCTAATGACAGTTAGTCCATTTCACATCCAAACAGCATTCTAATGACAGTTAGTCAATTTCACATCCAAACAGCATTCTAATGACAGTTAGTCAATTTCACATCCAAACAGCATTCTAATGACAGTTAGTCAATTTCACACCCAAACAGCATTCTAATGGCAGTTAGTCAATTTCACATTCAAACAGCATTCTAATGACAGTTAGTCAATTTCACATCCAAACAGCATTCTAATGACAGTTAGTCAATTTCACATCCAAACAGCATTCTAATGGCAGTTAGTAAATTTCACACCCAAACAGCATTCTAATGGAAGTTAGTCAATTTCACATCCAAACAGCATTCTAATGGCAGTTAGTCAATTTCACATCCAAACAGCATTCTAATGACAGTTAGTCAATTTCACATCCAAACAGCATTCTAATGACAGTTAGTCAATTTCACATCCAAACAGCATTCTAATGACAGTTAGTCAATTTCACATCCAAACAGCATTCTAATGACAGTTAGTCAATTTCACATCCAAACAGCATTCTAATGGAAGTTAGTCAATTTCACATCCAAACAGCATTCTAATGGAAGTTAGTCAATTTCACATCCAAACAGCATTCTAATGACAGTTAGTCAATTTCACATCCAAACAGCATTCTAATGGAAGTTAGTCAATTTCACATCCAAACAGCATTCTAATGACAGTTAGTCAATTTCACATCCAAACAGCATTCTAATGACAGTTAGTCAATTTCACATCCAAACAGCATTCTAATGGCAGTTAGTAAAATTTCACACCCAAACAGCATTCTAATGGAAGTTAGTCAATTTCACATCCAAACAGCATTCTAATGGCAGTTAGTCAATTTCACATCCAAACAGCATTCTAATGACAGTTAGTCAATTTCACATCCAAACAGCATTCTAATGACAGTTAGTCAATTTCACATCCAAACAGCATTCTAATGACAGTTAGTCAATTTCACATCCAAACAGCATTCTAATGACAGTTAGTCAATTTCACATCCAAACAGCATTCTAATGACAGTTAGTCAATTTCACATCCAAACAGCATTCTAATGACAGTTAGTCAATTTCACATCCAAACAGCATTCTAATGACAGTTAGTCAATTTCACATCCAAACAGCATTCTAATGACAGTTAGTCAATTTCACATCCAAACAGCATTCTAATGGAAGTTAGTCAATTTCACATCCAAACAGCATTCTAATGGCAGTTAGTCAATTTCACACCCAAACAGCATTCTAATGACAGTTAGTCAATTTCACATCCAAACAGCATTCTAATGACAGTTAGTCAATTTCACATCCAAACAGCATTCTAATGACAGTTAGTCAATTTCACATCCAAACAGCATTCTAATGGCAGTTAGTCAATTTCACACCCAAACAGCATTCTAATGGAAGTTAGTCAATTTCACATCCAAACAGCATTCTAATGGCAGTTAGTCAATTTCACATTCAAACAGCATTCTAATGACAGTTAGTCAATTTCACATCCAAACAGCATTCTAATGACAGTTAGTCAATTTCACATCCAAACAGCATTCTAATGACAGTTAGTCAATTTCACATCCAAACAGCATTCTAATGACAGTTAGTCAATTTCACATCCAAACAGCATTCTAATGACAGTTAGTCAATTTCACATCCAAACAGCATTCTAATGGCAGTTAGTCAATTTTACATCCAAACAGCATTCTAATGACAGTTAGTCAATTTCACATCCAAACAGCATTCTAATGACAGTTAGTCAATTTCACATCCAAACAGCATTCTAATGACAGTTAGTCAATTTCACATCCAAACAGCATTCTAATGGAAGTTAGTCAATTTCACATCCAAACAGCATTCTAATGGCAGTTAGTCAATTTCACATCCAAACAGCATTCTAATGACAGTTAGTCAATTTCACATCCAAACAGCATTCTAATGACAGTTAGTCAATTTCACATCCAAACAGCATTCTAATGGCAGTTAGTCAATTTCACATTCAAACAGCATTCTAATGACAGTTAGTCAATTTCACATCCAAACAGCATTCTAATGACAGTTAGTCAATTTCACATCCAAACAGCATTCTAATGGCAGTTAGTAAATTTCACACCCAAACAGCATTCTAATGGAAGTTAGTCAATTTCACATCCAAACAGCATTCTAATGGCAGTTAGTCAATTTCACATCCAAACAGCATTCTAATGACAGTTAGTCAATTTCACATCCAAACAGCATTCTAATGGCAGTTAGTCAATTTCACATCCAAACAGCATTCTAATGACAGTTAGTCAATTTCACATCCAAACAGCATTCTAATGACAGTTAGTCAATTTCACATCCAAACAGCATTCTAATGGAAGTTAGTCAATTTCACATCCAAACAGCATTCTAATGGAAGTTAGTCAATTTCACATCCAAACAGCATTCTAATGACAGTTAGTCAATTTCACATCCAAACAGCATTCTAATGACAGTTAGTCAATTTCACATCCAAACAGCATTCTAATGACAGTTAGTCAATTTCACATCCAAACAGCATTCTAATGACAGTTAGTCAATTTCACATCCAAACAGCATTCTAATGACAGTTAGTCAATTTCACATCCAAACAGCATTCTAATGACAGTTAGTCAATTTCACATCCAAACAGCATTCTAATGGCAGTTAGTCAATTTCACATCCAAACAGCATTCTAATGACAGTTAGTCAATTTCACATCCAAACAGCATTCTAATGACAGTTAGTCAATTTCACATCCAAACAGCATTCTAATGGCAGTTAGTCAATTTCACACCCAAACAGCATTCTAATGGAAGTTAGTCAATTTCACATCCAAACAGCATTCTAATGGCAGTTAGTCAATTTCACATCCAAACAGCATTCTAATGACAGTTAGTCAATTTCACATCCAAACAGCATTCTAATGACAGTTAGTCAATTTCACATCCAAACAGCATTCTAATGACAGTTAGTCAATTTCACATCCAAACAGCATTCTAATGACAGTTAGTCAATTTCACATCCAAACAGCATTCTAATGACAGTTAGTCAATTTCACATCCAAACAGCATTCTAATGACAGTTAGTCAATTTCACATCCAAACAGCATTCTAATGGCAGTTAGTCAATTTCACATTCAAACAGCATTCTAATGACAGTTAGTCAATTTCACATCCAAACAGCATTCTAATGGCAGTTAGTCAATTTCACATCCAAACAGCATTCTAATGGCAGTTAGTCAATTTCACATCCAAACAGCATTCTAATGACAGTTAGTCAATTTCACATCCAAACAGCATTCTAATGGCAGTTAGTCAATTTCACATCCAAACAGCATTCTAATGGCAGTTAGTCAAAAAAGCTCAAAACAAGCTCTTATCCAAATTCCTTTCAAATGTGTCCACGACCTCATCCTTGTACTTACCAAGAATGGACACTTTACTTTATAATAATTTCAAAACACCACTTCATGTCCTCTTATAGTTTATTATGGATACAAATGTCAGCACACTTTCCCAGCGCTACTTCCCTTAGGGATACTGACTCACAGTGAGAGACTTCAGGAGTGTGTTCTGTGTCGTATCTCTTGTAGAGAAAACAAAGCAGGACGGGGCTGCCGTTCTGTTGTTTTTTCAAGTTACTGAGTGGGGCTTTCAGTACAGGAACCCAGTAAGGTTCTGGGACTGGGCAGTGGGCCAGACAGGAGAAACCCATCCCTTCCCATCATCCTTCTAACCAGGATGTAATAATGTACTCCTCCAACCAGCTCCGCCTTGCTTCCTTCTACCAATGTCAACACTTCAACTGAGACGTCAGAGCGGCGGGCGCAACATGGCAACGACGCATTCTACAGACAGAAAGCAATCACTGGCCTATCATTGTGACGGATCAGGCATAATAGCATGGATTTTCATTTCAATAGACAGCTTTAAAGGAGACATAGTCTGACACCAGGTAAACCAGATTGTAAAGGCCATAAATTAAAATATTAGCCATCTACGTATAGAATCCTTGCCATTATGAGATGCAAATATATGCAAAATATCCACATAAATAATGGAGGAAAAGGTCCAAATGCATTTCCTAGTACAAGATCTGATGTATGGGCCAGCCATGAGTCCTCCCCAGTACAGTAATGTGTGGATAGTAATATATGGATAGAAATGTGTGGATAGTAATGTATGGATAGTAATGTGTGGATAGTAATGTGTGGATAGTAATGTGTGGATAGTAATGTGTGGATAGTAATGATAGTAATGTATGGATAGTAATGTGTGGATAGTAATGATAGTAATGTATGGATAGTAATGTGTGGATAGTAATGTGTGGATAGTAATGTATGGATAGTAATGTGTGGATAGTAATGTGTGGATAGTAATGTATGGAAAGTAATGTGTGGATAGTAATGTGTGGATAGTAATGTATGGATAGTAATGTGTGGATAGTAATGTGTGGATAGTAATGTGTGGATAGTAATGTGTGGATAGTAATGTATGGAAAGTAATGTGTGGATAGTAATGATAGTAATGTATGGATAGTAATGTGTGGATAGTAATGTGTGGATAGTAATGTGTGGATAGTAATGTGTGGATAGTAATATATGGATAGTAATGTGTGGATAGTAATGTGTGGATAGTAATGTGTGGATAGTAATGATTGGATAGTAATGTGTGGATAGTAATGTGTGGATAGTAATGTGTGGATAGTAATGATAGTAATGTATGGATAGTAATGTGTGGATAGTAATGTGTGGATAGTAATGTGTGGATAGTAATGTGTGGATAGTAATGTGTGGATAGTAATGTGTGGATAGTAATGTATGGATAGTAATGTGTGGATAGTAATGTGTGGATAGTAATGTGTGGATAGTAATGTGTGGATAGTAATGAATGGATAGTAATGTATGGATAGTAATGTGTGGATAGTAATGTGTGGATAGTAATGTGTGGATAGTAATGATAGTAATGTGTGGATAGTAATGATAGTAATGTATGGATAGTAATGTGTGGATAGTAATGATAGTAATGTGTGGATAGTAATGTATGGATAGTAATGAATGGAAAGTAATGTGTGGATAGTAATGCTAGTAATGTGTGGATAGTAATGTATGGATAGTAATGTGTGGATAGTAATGTGTGGATAGTAATGTATGGATAGTAATGTGTGGATAGTAATGTATGGATAGTAATGTATGGATAGTAATGTATGGATAGTAATGTATGGATAGTAATGTAACTAGACAGCGTTGCTACTGTTAAGCTACACTTTACACTGAGAAAAGCAAAAGTTTGTAGTTAATTAGGCTGAACCTTTGGCACCCGCGCTACAGATCAGGGACTGAACAGAGAGGGACTGACCCTACAAATCAGGGACTCAACAGAGAGGGACTGACCCTACAGATCAGGGAATGTACATATGTACATACAGAGGGACTGACCCTACAGATCAGGGACTGAACAGACAGAGGGACTGACCCTACAGATCAGGGACTGAACAGAGAGGGACTGACCCTACAGATCAGGGACTGAACAGACAGAGGGACTGACTCTGTAGATCAGGGACTGAACAGACAGAGGGACTGACTCTACAGATCAGGGACTGAACAGATAGAGGGACTGACTCTGTAGATCAGGGACTGAACAGACAGAGGGACTGACTCTGTAGATCAGGGACTGAACAGACAGAGGGACTGACTCTGTAGATCAGGGACTGAACAGACAGAGGGACTGACTCTGTAGATCAGGGACTGAACAGACAGGGTAGAACTGACAGAATGAGGCTCGCCACTCAGGAAGAGCCGAAGCTATATACGTGCACAGCCAATGTAGGACAAAATCCAGGTGTCATCACCCGGAACTAACACGGGCTATGTGGATACGAGAGAGAACGAGAAAGCTAAGCAGAGTGAAAGTGAAACTTACACACAAAAAAGGCACAGACACACACACACACACACACACACACTCTCTCATACAAGAGAGAAAGAGACTGATAGTGAAACAAACACACACACTCTCATACAAGAGAGAGACTGATAGTGAAACACACACACACACACACTCAAACAAGAGAGAGACTGATAGTGAAACACATACACACATCTAAAAACATGACACCTAACAGGGTCACACACACACACACACACACACACACACACACACACAACACACACACACACCTCACAGGTGACCATCACACCATCTGTATGCATACGTGCGTGTGTGTATGCATACGTGCGTGTGGTTACAACTGAATATGAGATCATTGTTTACTCTTTATGTTCTTGAGTGGGTAATGTCTTCCAGCCAGTCTCTCTGTGACAAAGCCGTAGCTTCTGTGAAGGTAATGTCTTCCAGCCAGTCTCTCTGTGACTAAGCCTTAGCTTCTGTGAGGGTAATGTCTTCCAGCCAGTCTCTCTGTGAAAAAGCCTTAGCTTCTGTGAGGGTAATGTCTTCCAGCCAGTCTCTCTGTGAGGAAGCCTTAGCTTCTGTGAGGGTAATGTCTTCCAGCCAGTCTCTCTGTGACAAAGTCGTAGCTTCTGTGAGGGTAATGTCTTCCAGCCAGTCTCTCTGTGACTAAGCCTTAGCTTCTGTGAGGGTAATGTCTTCCAGCCAGTCTCTCTGTGAAAAAGCCTTAGCTTCTGTGAGGGTAATGTCTTCCAGCCAGTCTCTCTGTGAGGAAGCCTTAGCTTCTGTGAGGGTAATGTCTTCCAGCCAGTCTCTCTGTGACAAAGCCTTAGCTTCTGTGAGGGTAATGTCTTCCAGCCGGTCTCTCTGTGACTAAGCCTTAGATTCTGTGAGGGTAATGTCTTCCAGTCAGTCTCTCTGTGGCTAAGCCTTAGCTTCTGTGAGGGCAATGTCTTCCAGACAGTTTTTCTGTGACAAAGCCTTAGCTTCTGTGAAATGTTTGGCGTGAGGGAGTAGCTACATACTGCCTTATACCACAGCTCAGCATTCTATTGATGTCTATGAGTGTTTGGGGACCCTGGTGTCTACAGTACAGTGCATGACAGATGTTAGTGAAACCTCAGACGCCCAGTTGGTTAGCAACTGTCTCGTCAGAGTGTGCCAGAGAATAGGAGATTGATTCAACAGTCTTCCGGTTTGACTGCTAGATGCACTACATGTTTTCAAAAACGTACTCAACTACACAAACACACACCACTACTACATGTTTACCACAGTTTACCACATCTATGACAAAAATAAAAGACAAACCGTTATTATAAATAGATACATTATAAATGCTGAATCTTACTGAAAACATGAGTTACTTTTCCAATTACACCATCTAAATGCCATTGAACATCATTTAACATAGTTGTTGTAACAGTGAATTTTAGTTGCATTTTATACTGTAGAATAAGTACCATGTACACAAAGACACACTAACCTGTGAGCCACATGAGGTCCAGGAGCCATCTCCATGTTGCCTGTGTTGCTGTGCTGTTTGGTTGAAAGGAGAGGAGCCCATCCACCCAGCTAGTCTATAGAAACATTAAACTGTTTGGTTGAAAGGAGAGGAGCCCATCCACCCAGCTAGTCTATAGAAACATTAAACTGTTTGGTTGAAAGGAGAGGAGCCCATCCATCCAGCTAGTCTATAGAAACATTAAACTGTTTGGTTGAAAGGAGAGGAGCCCATCCACCCAGCTAGTCTATAGAAAAATTATGTAGCTCTTTAAGCCCTCATGTCTGTCTCTAAACAAGCCCAAAGAGAGTGAGGAATAGATGCTCTGAAAGATAGGTTCCAGAGACTGTACATCTTTCACCTCTCTTCCTCTCTGCCTTCCTCTCTCTGCCTCCCTGCCTCCCTCTCTCTCCCTTCCTCTATTCCTCTCTCTTCCTCTCTGCCTTCCTCTATACCTCTCTGCCTTCCTCTCTCTCCCTCTCTGCCTTCCTCTCTCTCCTCTCTGCCTTCCTCTCTCTGCCTCTCTGCCTTCCTCTCTCTACCTCTCTGCCTTCCTCTCTCTCCACTCTGCCTTCCTCTCTCTGCCTCCCAGCCTTCCTCTATGCCTCCCTGCCTTCCTCTCTCTCCCTCTCTGCCTTCCTCTATTCCTCTCTGTCTTCCTCTCTCCCTCTGCCTTCCTCTCTCTCCTCTCTCTCCTCTCTGCCTTCCTCTCACTCCCTTTCCTCTCTCTCCTCTCTGCCTTCCTCTCGCTCCCTTTCCTCTCTCCCCTTTGCTTTCCTCTCTCTGCCTTCCTCCCTCTCTCCTCTCCTCTTTACTCTAAGTGTGAGGCTGTGATCTGTTCATCCAGACCTGAAGCAGATTAAGTCATTCTTATACTGTGAGTCAACAGGCTTTATGACACACTCTCTCTCCTTTTAAAACACACACACAAACTGTACTCTCACACACTTTTAGAATAATCACTTCCTGTACACTTGAAAGTGCGTCCGACACACCCACAGGACAACTCCAGTATTCACCACATGGTGGCATTGTTTGCTTTTTCTCATCAGAGCCCCTTTTAAAATAATACTTAACACATTAAAAAATAGTTTCGATGAGAGACAGACTCATCATAAATGATAAATCCCTAAAATCAGGGACACTTGAGATCCAATTATACACAGGCGCACGCACTACAACCCCAGTGACATTCACTATGTCCAGACCACACAGAATGGGAAAGTCCCACATAGACAAGAGGAAGTAATGGTATCCAGGTGGTGAAGGTTGGACAGGTGAGTGGGAGAGACTAACAGGACAGGAATCCTGCTCCAGCATTCCAATCAAGTGACAGGAAACAGAACTAACGGAAGCCCTGGCTGTCAAAGACCACACACACACTCACTCACATACACAGAGAGACACACACACACACACACACACACATAGAGACACACACACACAGAGAGAGACACACACACACACACACACACACACACACACACACACACACTTGCCCCTCCAGCTGCACATGCTCCCCGTTGTTCCCTGTGGCCTGAGTCAGCTGACCACATGCTGAGTCACTCCCTCTCTCCTTCCTCTCCTCCTTTCATCTTCCATCTCTGTGGGGGCTGAGTCACAGCTACCCATAACCCCTCACCCAGATCAGCCTCCATCACCACCACTCATCCCCTCCACAGACCACTAACAAGTGACAGAATCGTCATGTTTCAGGGATAGTTTCTTGGATAAAGATAAAAATAAATTAAAAATACTATACTTTGACAGGCTGCTGCTCCTCTACCCTCGCCTCTCCCTGTGTGTGTGCTCTGACCAGCGTGCTGCCGCAGCATCGTGTGGAATGTCTGACGTCTACTGTCTACTGTCCCACAGACAGTCCCCACCCTTTTACCAGAAATCCTGACCACCCCTCTATTTCTCGGTCTGTTTAAAATACAAACCGGCTGTATTATCTGGCAAGTGGAACTTTCTCTTTCACACGAACGCTCACACACAGTTTCACAGAAACACTTTACACAGGCATCTTCATTCATCTGTCAAAACCAATTACATATAAAATGCACATAATTACAATGAACATTCACTGTATAATCAACAGCGCAATCAGTTTCCATAATGTTTAACCTGCCACTGAGGGCCGAGACTCTGAGGCCACATATACACTGGTGTTACATCAGACTTCCCGAGTGCGAAGTGCTTTATGTTTTTTCTGTGTTTTATGCTAAATGTCACCTCAGCACACACGCTCTACATACAGTTGAAATCGGAAGTTTTACATAAACCTTCGCCAAATACATCTAAACTCAGTTTTTCACAATTCCTGATATTTAATCCTAGTTAAAACTCCCTGTTTTAGGTCAGTTAGGATCACCACTTTATTTTAAGAATGTGAAATGTCAGAATAATATTAGAGAGAATTATTTATTTCAGTTTCTGTTTCTTTATAATTCTTATATAATATAATATATATATATATAATATATAATTCTTATTCTTTTTTATAATTTATTTTAGCTTTTATTTCTTTCATCACATTCCCAGTGGGTCAGAAGTTTACATACACTCAATTAGTATTTAGTAGCATTGCCTTTAAATTGTTTAACTTGGGTCAAACGTTTTGGGGAGCCTTCGACAAGCTTCCCACAATAAGTTGGGTGAATTTTGACCCATTCCTCCTGACAGGGGTGGTGTAACTGAGTCAGGTTTGTAGGCCTCCTTGCTCGCACACACTTTTACAGTTCTGCCCACAAATGTTCTATAGGATTGAGGTCAGGGCTTTGTGATGGCCACTCCAATACCTTGACTTTGTTGTCCTTAAGCCATTTTGCCACAACTTTGGAAGTATTGCTTGTCTATTTGGAAGACCCATTTGCGACCAAGCGTTAACTTCGTGACTGATGTCTTGAGATGTTGCTTCAATATATCCACATAATTTTCCTACCTCATGAAGCCATCTATTTTGTGAAGTGCACCAGTCCCTCCTGCAGCAAAGCACCCCCACAACATGATGCTGCCACCCCCGTGTTTCACGGTTGGGATGGTGTTCTTTGGATTGCAATTCTCCCTCTTTATCCTCCAAACATAACAATGGTCATTATGGCCAAACAGTTCTATTTTTGTTTCATCAGACCAGAGGATGTTGTTCCAAAAAGAAAAACGGTTGCAGTTGCAAACCATGGTCTGACTATTTTATGGCGGTTTTGGAGCAGTGGCTTCTTCCTTGCTGAGCAGCCTTTCAGGTTATGTCGATATAGGACTCGTTTTACTGTGGATATAGATACTTTTGTACCTGTTTCCTCCAGCATCTTCACAAGGTCCTTTGCTGTTGTTCTGGGATTGATTTGCACTTTTCACACCAAAGTACGTTCATCTTTAGGAGACAGAACACGTCTCCTTCCTGAGCGGTATGACGGCTGCATGGTCCCATAATGTTTATACTTGCGTACTGTTGTTTGTACAGATGAACGTGGTACCTTCAGGCGTTTGGAAATTGCTCCCAAGAATGAACCAGCCTTGTGGAGGTCTACAATTGTTTTTCTGAGGTTTTGGCTGATTTCTTTTGATTTTCCCATGATGTCAAGCAAAGAGCCACTGAGTTTGAAGGTAGGCCTTGAAATACATCCACAGGTACGCCTCCAATTGACTCAAATAATGTCAATTAATCTAGCAGAAGCTTCTAAAGCCATGACATTGTTTTCTGGAATTTTCCAAGCTGTTTAAAGGCACAGTCAACTTAGTGTATGTTTACTTCTGACCCACTCGAATTGTGATACAGTAAATTATAAGTGAAATAACCTGTCTGTAAATAATTGTTGGAAAAATGTGTCATGCACAAAGTAGATGTCCTAACCGACTTGCCAAAAAACTATAGTTTGTTAACAAGAAATTTGTAGAGTGGTTGAAAAAACAAGTTTTAATTACTCCAACATAAGTGTATGTAAACTTCCTACTTCAGCTGTATGTAATTACATAATAACTATGTATTCGTACTAGAACTCCTCCATTCCATAGAATGGCCACTGCCCTCATATGTCTGATAAAAATAAAAATAATGATCTAGTTCTTCAATGATAGACAGAACAGAGAAGGTTAACTTGATTTTATACAAGACCAAGAAAATCCAATTTATTACATGGAATCTGTACAGGCTCCATGATGGGGGAAAAAAGTATATGGTTCTTGAACACTTAAAGATATTGTAAGCAGATGTGGTTTCCCGCAAGAGTTACACTTCAAAAAAGGAGAAATTTGATATTTAAAGAGGAGCTGGGTTGGACAGGCCTCTGCTTCCACCTACTGTGGTAACAACAGAGGTATAGGCATCCAGAAAAACCAAAATACACCCTTTTCCTTTATATCCCAGCACATGGACAAAGGACATTTTCTACTTTTGAATTGTACCTTACATGGTGAAAAATACACATTGATTTCATTGTAAACTCAGCAACAAAAAAAAAACTCCTCTCACTGTCAACTGTGTTAATTTTCTGCAAACTTAACATATGTAAATATTTGTATGAACATAACAAGATTCAACAACTGAGACAAACTGAACAAGTTCCACAGACATGTGACTAACAGAAATTGAATAATGTGTCCCTGAACAAAGGGAGGGTCAAAAAGTAACAATCAGTATCTGGTGTGGCCACCAGCTGCATTAAGTACTGTAGTGCATTTCCTCCTCATGGACTACACCAGATTTGCCAGTTCTTGGCGTGAGATGTTACCCCACTCTTCCACCGAGGCACCTGCAAGTTCCCGGACATTTCTGGGGGGGAATGGCATTAGCCCTCACCCTCCGATCCAACAGGTCCCAGACGTGCTCAATGGGATTGAGATCCGGGCTCTTCGCTGTCCATGGCAGAACACTGACATTCCTGTCTTGCAGGAAATCACACACAGAACAAACAGTATGGCTGGTGGCATTGTCATGCTGCAGGAAGGGTACCATGAGGGTAGAGGATGTCTTCCCTGTAACGCATAGCGTTGAGATGCTGTGACACACTGCCCAGATCATGATGGACCCTCCACCTCCAAATCGATCCCGCCCCAGAGCACAGACCTCGGCTCATTCCTTCGACAATAAACACAAATCCGGCCATCACATCTGGTGAGACAAAACCGCGACTCGTCAGTGAAGAGCACTTTTTGCCAGTCCTGTCTGGTCCAGCGACAGTGGGTTTGTGCCCATAGGCAACGTTGTTGCCGGTGATGTCTGGTGAGGACCTGCCTTTACAACAGGCCTACAAGCCCTCAGTCCAGCCTCTCTCAGCCTATTGCGGACAGTCTGAGCACTGATGGAGGGATTGTGCATTCCTGGTCTAACTCGTGCAGTTGTTGTTGCCTTCCTGTACCTGTCCCGCAGGTGTGATGTTTGGATGTACCGATCCTGTGCAGGTGTTGTTACACGTGGTCTGCCACTGTGATGACCAGCTGTCGGTCTTGTCTCCCTGTAGCACCGTCTTACACTACGGACTTTGCAATTTATTGCCCTGGCCACATCTGCAGTCCTCATGCCTCCTTGCAGCATGCCTAAGGCACGTTTACGCAGATGTCAGTAGAAAGAACTCTTTAGTGTCCTAAGTTTTCATAACTGTGACCTTAATTGCCTACCGTCTGTAAGCTGTTAGTGTCTTAACAACCGTTCCACAGGTGCATGTTCATTAATTGTTTATGGTTCATTTAACTAGCATGGGAAAGTGTTTAAGCCCTTTACAATGAAGATCTGTGAAGTTATTTGGATTTTTACAAATTATCTTTGAGAGACAGGGTCCTGAAAAAGGGATATTTCTTTTCTTGGCTGAGTTTATATCCTACCAGGGGCAAATTGAATTCAAACTATATTAGATCAAATCCAGACAGAAACTATTATTTTAGCAGGCAACCTAAATCTTACATTCGATAAGATTGAAACGTAGCAACAAAAAAAGGCAAATTCAACAAACTCCAAAGAGGCTGAAAATTCTCTACAAATAATTTACAGGATACCTGAAGTTCACTATCGCAACTACAAAAGACTCCTATTTTTTCTTAAAGTAAGAAAAGCTATTTAAATATACATTTTTTTCTTTAAAAAAAATGCTCAACAATTTACTTGATTTAAAAAATATAAAAAAATTCAAATGACAGTGATATTGGATCATTCTCCACGATCATGCTAAATTACAAAAAAAAAAAAAAAAAAAAAAAAATTGACAGAATATGAACAGACGCATCTTCAAAGCCTGAAATGTATCAAATACAAACATGAAATAATGAAAACCTTTACCATTACAAATGTACACATTGAGGACAGAGAAAAGCCGACCCTCAATATAATTTAGGATGCTTTTAAGGCATACATTAGAGAAATGATAATCTCATACTCTGCAAAAGTTAAATCTGAAATAGAAATTAAAATGAAATAAAAAAGACCATCAAAAACCTTTACAAGGTAAGAAGATTTGTTTTAAATTCTTAACTTAAGTAGTAATATTATCTTTTTCTTTTGAAGAGAGCCAACTACAGGTTGAACTCAAATAAAGCATACTGTTTAAAAGGAAAATACACCTGGGAAACAACAAATAATAAATAATTAAAGAGCAGCAGTAAAATAACAATAGTGAGGCTATATACAGGGGGCACAGGTTAGTCAAGGTAATATGTACATGAAGGTAGAGTTATTGAAGTGACTATGCATAGATAATAACAGAGTAGCAGCAGTGTAGAAAAAGGGGTAATACAAATAGTCTGGGTAGCCATTAGATTAGACGTTCAGCAGTCTTATGGCTTGGGGGGGGGGAGTAGAAGCCTCTTGGACCCAGACTTGGTGCTCCGGTACCGCTTGCCATGCGGTAGCAGGGAGAACAGTCTATGACAAGGGTGGCTGGAGTCTGACACTTTTTAGGACTTTCCACGGACACCGCCTGGTATAGAGGTCCTGGATGGCAGGAAGCATGGCCCCAGGGATGTACTGGGCTGTACATTCCATGTATCAAACAGTTCTCAGCGATATTAAAAACAGGGAAATCTGGAGAGTCCCCTGCTGATTAGACCCATACGTTAAAAAAATGTGACAAAATAAGAAAGGTCAAAAGCCATAGGATGGTGTTTCAGTTGAATACAATATGCTCAAAAACAAGATATACCGTGCATTCGGAAAGTATTCAGACCCCTTGACCTTTTCCACATTGTAACATTACAGCCTTATTCTACAATGGATTAAATTGTTTTTTTTTTACCTCTTCAATCTACACACAATACCCCATAATAACAAAGCAATAAAAAAAAATTAAAAAATCTGCAAATGTAAAAACAGAAATATCACATTTACATAAGTACTCAGACCCTTTACTCAGTACTTTGTAGAAGCACCTTTGGCAGCGATAACAGCTCGATTATTCTTGGGTATGACGCTACCAGCTTGGCACATCTGTATTTGGGGAGTTTCTCCCATTCTTCTCTGCAGATCTTCTCAAGCTCTGTCAGGTTGGATGTTGCTGCACAGTTATTTTCAGGTCTCTACAGAAATGTTAGATCGGATTCAAGTCCGGGCTCTGGCAGGGCCACTCAAGGACATTCAGAGACTTGTCCTAAAGCCACTCATGCATGGTCTTGGCCGTGTGTTTAGAGTCATTGTCCTGCCTTCTAGGCAGAGCTGCAAAGAAAAAGCCATATCTCAGACTGGCCAATAAAATTTAAATATTAAGATGGGAAAAAGATCAGACACTGGACAGAGGAACTCTGCCTAGAAGGCCAGAATCCCAGAGACGCCTCTTCACTGTTGACGTTGAGACTGGTGTTTTGCAGGTACTATTTAATAAAGCTGCCAGTTAAGGACTTGTTTCTCAAACTAGACACTCACATGGAATAGCCTTCATTTCTCAGAACAAGAATAGACTGACGAGTTTCATTAGAAAGTTATTTGTTTCTGGCCATTTTGAGCCTGTAATTGAACCCACAAATGATGATGCTCCAGATACTCAACTAGTCTAAAGAAGGCCAGTTTTATTGCTTCTTTAATCAGGACAACAGTTTTCAGCTGTGCTAACCTAATTAAAAAAAGGGTTTATTAATGATCAATTAGCCTTTTAAAATGATAAACTTGGATTAGCTAACACAAAGTGCCACTGGAACACAGGAGTGATGGTTGCTGATAAATGGGCCTTTGTACGCCAATGTAGATATTCCATTTTTTTTTTATTTTTTTTTTTTAAATCTGCCGTTTCCAGCTACAATAGTCATTTACAACATTAACAATGTCTACACTGTATTTCTGATCAATTTGATGTTATTTTAAAAATGGACAAAAATATATATTTTCTTTCAAAAAACAAGGACATTTCTAAGTGACCCCAAACTTTTGAACAGTAGTAAATATATATATCTAAAATAAATACTACCCCTGAGTGGTCTCCAGACTGCAGACAGATACATCCTCGGTAATAATCACTAGGGCACGCCCTGCCTCTATGAAATGAGGCCGTTCTGTCCTTGAGCTGTTGTTGTCTATTGATGTTCTGCATTATGTCATGGTTCATGTGGACTCCAGGAAGAGTAGCTGCTGCTTTTGCAACAGCTAATGGGGATCCTAATAAAATACCAACATTACCAAATATTAATAGCCAATTGTAGCTCTTCTAAAACACAGCTATACAGCTGGAGCAGCTATACACATTTACACAGGGGATTGGGATACTGAAACACGGCTGTATGAACACATTTGTTAGAATAAATTGACCAAAATCTGACATCTGAAGACATAACATTGCCCATGTTATGTTGCTATGGACACGGATGTAATTGTACGAGTCAGTACAACATCTAGCTATTGCATACATCTCAAATGTGTAAATTCCTGTACCTCTGAGTGAGCAGTCAGGTCAACATGGGGGAGGATTTACAATCTCTAATACAAGTTGAGTGACAGCAGTATGCGCTGGTCTTTATAAGCAATTACTATAATACTGGCTCATGCACACACACACACACACACACACCACAGAGTACATGGGTGTGCACGAACACAGTTAAGTCAAACTCGCACCAGTCAGAACCATGATGTACAAACAGAACAAGCCACAGAAAATCAGCATGTTATTCTGACCACAGCATCCTCTCTGGGTAATGGAGTAGGGCGCAGACAGACGTCTAGTCTGGTTTTGGAGATGCAGACCACAGTTTGGTTTAGTGTTTTGTTTTCCCAGTCTGCTATTAGGTGGGGAAGCCCATAAGCGGCTGTGGGAGAGTGTTTGAGGCAGAAGACATTTTTTTCAATAAAAACGCACACACACTTGCTCTATTAAGACAGACAGAACTACTACTGTGGTCAATACTGTTCCCCCTTGAAATATTCTGGCATTGGATCCCTAACAATGAACTACCACATGATCTTCTTGTCACCGACTGGTCCTGCAGAGTGACGACTTCACACCTCAGCAACTAACTCGTTGCCAAGAGATGCTAAAAGAGAAAGGACTGAAAATGTGTTCTAAAATGTGTCATGTGGTAGCCACTTCCTCTTCCGCTTCCTCCTGCTCTCACTACCTCTACCAGGCTACGGTACAACTCACTTGGACCACCCACCTTCTCTGATTCCTGTCATCTCACAAACACACTTGTAAAACACAAATGGCACCAGTGTGATGTCCCCAACACAACACTCAGTTATAATATATTCTGCAATGGTTAATGGGTTTGGATGTGATTATGTTTTTTCTCATATCTGCTTCATGCTGCTTGTACTATAATGGGGCATTGACTACCAGTCCAACTCAAAACACACAAGCCTAAAAAACACCCAGATTTGCTGGCAGAAATATGCACCGACAGACACTCTTCCATAAGCATAATGGCGAGACAGAGACATGCCCTGATGTCTGGCACACAGGAGAACTGCCAAGACTCTCACTCTGTAGGAGGCATGGCAAAGCATCAGTCAGTGGATGCAAAATAGAACCGGTGAGTTCACAGCTTTTTACGGCAGCAGATGAGGTGAGCTAGAGTTGACTGAGGAACGAGGCAAACTGACTCAGTCTTTTAGTTGTGTAACCAGGCCAGTGAAGTACAGCTCGGCTCACTAGTGTGAAAAGGGTCTAAGAAAGAGGGCCCTCTCCTGGTGACAGAGCATGGGGCAGCCAAGTACCACAGCACATTTGTTTTAAATCGGTAAAAACGGGGTGGACATTGAATACACCTATATACCAGCCCTTAATAAAAGGCCACTGATGGCCAGATATTATTTTAGCATGCTGCTACACATTTAGCACACTTCAGGTTCACCCGAAGAAACAATCATCATCATATAGCCTATAGAAGCCCATACTTTGGGATCTCCTAGAATCATGGCAGTCTCCTGCAAATCTCGAGTAGAAAGCAGTGTTTTGAGGATTATATATTTATCAGGTCATCAACTGAGGAGTAACGTGCATTAAATAGCAGTGAGATTCACGAGTTATTTACGCTTTCATTACGGCTTCACTTTCTTGTATTGATAGACAAAAAAGACATTCACCGCTTGGTTATTCCGAATTCTTCAGCACTGGATTTGTTATCTGCGCAACATGATGCGGAATGCGGACGTTGGGCAATGCCCCAAGTGTCAGACATGTGTTGCGGCTGACGAAAACACCCTCCCTTTGGCAACAAAAACATTGCGCAGCATCAATTCCTCTAGTCACACTAGTCTACAAAAACATTGCGCAGCATCAATTCCTCTAGTCACACTGGTCTACAAAAACATTGCGCAGCATCAATTCCTCTAGTCACACTAGTCTACAAAAACATTGCGCAGCATCAATTCCTCTAGTCTCACTAGTCTACAAAAACATTGCGCAGCATCAATTCCTCTAGTCTCACTAGTCTACAAAAACATTGCGCAGCATCAATTCCTCTAGTCACACTGGTCTACAAAAACATTGCGCAGCATCAATTCCTCTAGTCACACTGGTCTACAAAAACATTGCGCAGCATCAATTCCTCTAGTCACACTAGTCTACAAAAACATTGCGCAGCATCAATTCCTCTAGTCTCACTAGTCTACAAAAACATTGCGCAGCATCAATTCCTCTAGTCTCACTAGTCTACAAAAACATTGCGCAGCATCAATTCCTCTAGTCACACTGGTCTACAAAAACATTTCTATAGACTTTTTAATAAGACAAACAAATTAACATCGTTGGCCACCGTTATTGTAGCTACAATTAAATATATTACCCTAGCCTACTTAGAATCTGCATAATAAAACACACTTCAGCATCAAATAATCCAACTGGGATACAATAAATAATTGTATTTACATAATTGAAATTAAGATAAAATAAAATGTCAAACTTGCATCTACAAGCAAATGGCGAAGCTTCCGTGCAGGTGTCCGTCTCCTTGCCCTGCAGATGAAGCGCGAGTCGCGGATGGTGTGGTCCACCGCACTTATGCCGTTCGGAGGTGGGACGTTCCGTGCGCTTGCTTTGACCTATGTTTTTGTGGTCCGTTGCGCACTTTGCTTTTCCGTATCTATTCTGTCATCGTATCCATGCGATAATGTGCGTCTTCTCTCTTTGGAAATTTAAGGGAACTCCGAAGTGGTAGATTAGAAATCCGACATGCAACAGATAGGTAGACCTACAGTTGAGTATGTACACGGGTCGCCCGATCTCCGCATGCTGCAGTATTCGGAAAAAGGTGCGCGATCTAATGGTCAAAACACGAGCGCAGTAGATAACACGCAGCGACAGGTATCGGAAGACGATACATTTCCACACAAGTAGGGTACTCTGGATGTGAGTAAGTTAGAACAACCCTTTAAAGAGTGACATTTTGGGTCAATTGTTTACTTGTTATCCTCTCCCCAGAGGCGTCACTACAGTCCCTGGTTCAAATCCAGGCTGTATCACATCCGGCCGTGATTGCTAGTACCATAGGGTGGCGCACAATTGGCCAAGCGTCGTCTGCGTTTAGCCAGGGAAGGCCATCATTGTAAATAAGAATGTTCTTAACCGACTTGCCTAGTTAAATAAAATGATAAATAAAATGTGTAATTCTAACCATGTCCACAGGAGGGCAGTGCCACTCAAACAAAGCAATTTTGTTATATTTCCAATAAACATTCTTACAGCGAACCAATATAAATTCCAATAGGAAGGTTGATGGGGGTTTCAGAACAACTCCCATTCACACCCTCCATGAACAAAGTGCCAAATATGTCTTGGTTTGGTCTGTGGCAACCAAGTGTGACATCTGGCCCAAATTACGCACTATGCACTACTTTTGCACTAGTTTTGGCCAGACCTCACACTTGCTCGTAGTGCACTATGAAATGGTGAAGTGCACTATGAAGTAGCGCACTTCACAGGGAATAGGATGTCATTTGGGACGCACAGTCAGTTTTCACCCCCATTTCCGTTTGCATTTTATAACAATAAAGATCAAAATTACAATATATTTTTTTCTCATAGGCAACATTTGTGTTTTGATAGGACATTAAGGCATAGGTGCGTATTAACTCAACAATGCACAATATCTTTCACAACTTGGCCATTCCATTATGTTTCATACTGCTGTCAACGGCAAAACCGTAATCCCAATATTTCCATTGGTGGAGATGTATAAAGCATTTTATATTATACCTCTCACATTTCTCACATTTCTCACATTTCCTGTCACAGTAACAATGTACATTTTCTGTCAGTGTAGTGCACGTGTTGCATTTCCGGTTCCATTTCCTGCCATAGTGTAGTCATGGTAACAATGTCCATTTTCCGTCAGTGTAGTGCTAATAGCACTGTCCATTTGTGTACCCAAGAACCATATTGTGCGCTCTCTCTCACATCCTTTGACATCAGTACCAGTCTCTAGCCTGTACTGGGTCAGGACATGGGCTCGTCATTGTACCCCTGACCCTCTCGGGGGGGGGTAATACAGATACCATGGATGGGAGGAAGGGATGTGGTGGAGCAGGAGTGTCTTCAGCTGGGGTGGTCATGGTCTCAGAACAGTTCAACTGGTTTTTGGTGCGTCTCGATGGCTGATGGCGTTCAGCTCCGGTCCCTCTAGTTAAACAGTAACGCCATTGGTGAACAATTAGGCTCTTCTAACCTCCAATGCTCTTAGTCTGAAAAACAAAGAAGAAGAACAGGGCGTGACTAAAATGTCAGCTCACAATAGAGGTGTGTGTTTCACTTTCAGTCTGTGTGTGTGTTTTTCAGAGGGAGAAATTAAGATGTGTGAGACCTTGTGGTTGTCCACACACTTCATGTACAAGTTGGCGATGCCAGAGCAGGTGAGGGTCTGTCCAGTGTTCTCCCTGTAGCACTTCAGGATCTGACTCTGCAGGTCACCACACACTGGCTTGATGTCAACACGCCTGGGAAGAGAGAGAGAGAGATTATAGACACTTCCTACTATACCATAGTCTGCCCAGTCAAGACGGTTCGTTTTTGTCCAACAGAATGTGTTCTCAATAACCTACCTGGTTAAATAGGAAAGGAAATAAAAACCTTAAGCCCACGACCCAGTGTAATGATGAGCAATGGGGAGACAAAAACAGATAGTTACATATCGCAATATGATTTTTGGACGATATTATAAATCGATACTTGACTCCAGGTATTGATTTTTATTTTTTTAAATGTTGTTAGGTGGAGTTAGTTGGCTGTAGCTCCGACAAAACGCCGCTATTTTTCATCCTATAGCTTGTTCTCCATCTTTTTAAATAATAATCCAACATGTTTTCCAGCACTTTTATTTCCACGACAGATCAAAACTAATTTTGTTATGCTGTCGTGTGTACCTCTGTAGCAGACATATGGTGAGCATACGTAGTTCTGTGAAGGTCATGGAACTTTGGATGATGGTAATTGACCAGCCAAATTACCATGGTAATAACAGTTTGAATATATATATATAATTTAAAAAAAATGGATGTACATTTTCTCCTCTCCCCATAACGGCATGTGATTCCATAAAAATAGAATGAATAGAACAGGTGTTTGAATTCAAGTCAATGATGGCATAATGGGTGGACTGGCGGCCATTGTGTATCCATAGGAACAAAGAAGGACGTAAAAGCAGGAAATGCACCCATCAATATGTGCTGTGATTTGTTGATTCAACTCAACGGACATAAAAACATTCCGTTGCAGGAGCCACATCAGTTAACATCATTTGAATGAACATTCTCCATTACCATGGAAATGATTGCATCACAATACCAGGCAGTCATTGTACCCATGAGTTTACCTATCAAATTGCCAGGGTTAGAGGTTCCAAGCCGAGTCTATTCATTGTTTGCTACAACACCTTGCTTGTTTCAGCAAGGGGTAACACAGCTTCATCACGTTGTTAAGAGTCCATGTTACCGTAGAAACGGACTGAACCACACGAATACCTAACCATCCCGTCTTCAGTCAGCTGTTCGTTCGGTTATAGTGGTAATTGTATTTCTTCATCCACAACTGTCAGTTACACGGTTATTGTGCCAGCCCTAGCAATGTTTGGAACATCAAATTGCAATAAAAATCAAAGTATCGAACCGGCACCTAAGTATAGCGATACAATCATTTTGGGAGGTCCCTGGCAAATCCCAGCCCCAATAACAATGATACTCACTTGAAGGTGTTGTGAGCGTCCTCTCTGCCCTTCTTGAAGTTCTCTGTGGTGACTTTGAAGAACTGAGCACTCTGTTAACGAGGGGAACAACACAACAGCTGTTGGACTGTTGACAAGCTGTAGGACATTGGTATGACTGTGCCTACTGAGCTGTCATGCATTGTAGGGAAAGTAAGGTGGTGTGTCAGCATTTACAGTTGAAGTCGGAAGTTTACATACACCTTAGTCAAATACATTTAAACTCAGTTTCACAATTCCTGACATTTAATCCTATTCAAAATTATTTCAGCTTTTATTTCTTTCATCACATTCTCAGTGGGTCCGAAGTTACATTCAATTAGTATTTGGTTGCATTGCCTTTAAATTGTTTAACTTGGGTCAAATGTTTTGGGTAGCCTTCCACAAGCTTCCCACAATAAGTTGGGTGAATTTTGGCCCATTCCTCCTGACATAGCTAGTGTAACTGAGTCAGGTTTGTAGGCCTCCTTGCTCGCACACGCTTTTTCAGTTTTGCCCACAAATTTTCTATAGGAGGTCAGGGCTTTGTGATGGCCACTCCAATACCCTGACTTTGTTGTCCTTAAGCCATTTTGCCACAACTTTGGAAGTATGCTGCGGGTCATTGTCCATTTGGAAAACCCATTTGCGACCAAGCTTTAACTTTCTGACTGATGTCTTGAGATGTTGCTTCAATATATCCACATCATTTACCTTCCTCATGATGCCACCTATTTTGTGAAGTGTACCACCAGTCCCTCCTGTCATTTTGACCTGAAGAAGATGCTTTTTGGATCTAAACATTGTCAATAAAAAGGTGGCAATTGGGAGCATATTCAGTGTACGGGCCTTTATTCTTTTCTAGTATCCTTCCTTAGTCCAGCACCTACCTTTAAGGATGTGCATATGACCACAAACCTTTCTACAGTGTGTACAGTAATAACACAATATGACAGAAATAATAACAGAGGCTGTGGCCGTGTGTGTGTGTGTGTGTGTGAGACGTTTGTATGTCTGTGTGCTATGTACCTTTTCTTCCAGCTTGGCGACCTGTTCCCTGAAGAGTGCATCTTGTTTCTTCACCTGGTTCTCTTTCTCCTCCAGTTTGTGGGCCTGAGAAGGACAGAGATAATATATTTATGTAACGGAGCATAAAGTAATTTCTTCTTTCCTACTAAATGACAGCCTGAGTGAGATGACAATGAAAATCAAATATTCAACACCGAAAATCATATAACTGAATAGTGAATAGATAATCTTCAAGGAATGCATGAAGTAGGATCACTCCCTTGTCTTACCTTAAGCTCTATCCACTGAAACAAGATAGCAGAACAGGAAGGAAGATGAAGACGGATTGGTGAGAACTAGGATCTTTACAGGTCAAAGGGGAAATGCAGACCTCCAAGATGCAGCGTCATGCCATTCTATTTCATAGCAGAAGCAAACAACAAGCCATCCCTTTGGGATCAGCTCTGAACTCAACTTGCCAGCCTGGCAGTCAGGGTTGAGGAAGCAGCTCTGTTCTGAACTCAACTTGCCAGCCTGGCAGTCAACTGACCAGTGCTCTGTCCACAAATCTGGGTGAGCTGTATGGGCCAGCTGCAGCCAAGGTCATTAGTGGTGGCAGGGGGGTAAGGAGTGGCACCTTTGCCCGTGTTCCTGGGCAAATCACCTGGCTCACCCTAAGACGTGATCTCGTGCCAACAGAATAGGAGCAATCCAGCTCGCCAAACAAGCCACAAGCAGTCATGCACAAAATATTACCAACATCAGGCAAACCTTTTATGGAAACAGCTAAAACACTTACTTGCAAGGCCTTCGCAAGCATTTTAGACAGAATGAAACGATAGATAAATCCAAGTATTCTGTAACATTAGTCATGATCAGACAAAGTATACAGACAAACCTCATGCAAATATTTAAAACTACAGAAGAGCAAATATATTTTAGTGAACACAATTCGAGGCAAATGGCTATGAAGTTCTGGTTAAGTTGACAGACCAGTCTGACTGTACTTAGTTCAGGCATTGCTTATATTCAAGCTTGCACATCCACCACTGTATCTAGTGCTGTGTCTTACGTAGAGCTGGGCCATGAGTCTCTCATCCTCTGTGGTCATGCGTTCCTTCTCTATGGCCGCCATCAGGTTCTCTCCCTGCGCTGCCTTCTCCACAGCCAGGATTTTCTTAACCTCCTCCTGTATCTGAGCCTGGGCTACAGCCTGAGCCTGGGCTCTGGCCTGGACCTTCACCTCATACAACCTATAGATAGACAGAGAGACACAGAAGTTCAGACCATGTCCCTAAAAAAGCTATTCCTAGGACCACTTTGAAAAAGTATTTGCCTAAAAAGGCGTTTTCAAATGAGATATTCCACTGAGCTTGTGTTTTAGTCCAGTACTCGGCTTAAAGGGCTGTTTTCCCAGACACAGGTTATGATTTATGTTGGTCTCCTCACTGTTTTTCAAACTCTTGCCGCTTCACTTTCATCTCCTCTTCCAGGCCCTTCGTCAGCTCAGCTTGGATCTGCCTCCTCAGCACTTCTTCATCTACCACTAAACCACAAAAAGAGGGAAATGTTTCATGCGAGAGCTTTGTGTAAAAAACAATGCTGCTTGACTTATCAAATCATCCGAGACGTCTGAAAGGTCTATATTGAATTCTGTAGTATAGGAGTCAAACAAAGCACACACTTATGCATCATGACAGGTCTCCGTGTCTTCATTTACGTCACCGTTGCAATCGGGTACACATGGTCAACAACCACATACGCTTGAATTATTGCAGCCAATAAGGAATACATCATGACTACATGATTACAAACCAATAACACAAGTCAATACAACTTGAATGAGAGAAAGCAGACTCACCTAATGGAGGTTGCAGTGGGATCACAGGGGGGGTCACAACAGGAGCCACGACTGGATCAGCCACGTTTTCAATGAGAGGGAGTAGTGGAATGCTGGCCATGGGTTCTACTGGGGCAGAGAGAGGAGGAGGGGGAGCTACGGGCTCTTCTACAGGGGGAGGGAGATCAGTTGGTTTGCTAGCAGCCGATGCAGTAGGCAGGGTGGCCAGCTCCATGGAGGGACATGGTGCTGGAGGAAGTTCCTCCATAATAGGCTCTGGGATAGGTGCTAGGACTGGGGGAGGTTCTGCAACAGGCGGAGGAGTAGAGACAGGTAGGGGCTCTACAGGTGGACGTGTGGGTAGGACAACCTCTTCAACAACAAGTGGTGTCGTAATGGTGACAGATTCCACAACAGGTGGCAGGACTACCGGTTCTACGAGGGTAGGTGTTGCTACTTCCTCAACCACAACAAGTGGTGTCGTAATGGTGACAGATTCCACAACAGGTGGCAGGACTACCGGTTCTACGAGGGTAGGTGTTGCTACTTCCTCAATCACAACAGGTGGCAGGACAATAGCTTCAACAGGTGAAGGGTCAGGGGTAAGTGGGTCTACCTGTTCTACAGGGTGATGTAGGACAACAGATTCAACCACTGGAGGCAGCACAATTGGTTCCACAACTGGAGAAGCTAGAACCATAGGTTTCACAGGCTTAGGTGGTACTACGGGTTCTATAGGGACAAGTGGGACAATAGGTTCAGCCAGTGTCGGCAGAACTACAGGTTCCTCAGTGGTAGGGGTACATAGGAGTACGGGTTCTTCTATTGGTGGAGATGGGGCCAAAGATGGCGCTATAGGTTCTAAAGGCACCAGAGGAAGTATTGGTTCTGCCCCTTGAGGAAGCACTTTGGTATCTAGAGGTGGAACAATAGGTTCAACAGCTGGAGCTCGGACTATCGATTCCTTAGGTGGACAGGGAGGTGTGGGTAGGGCCGCAGGTGGACAGGGAGGTGTGGGTAGGGCCGCAGGTGGACAGGGAGGTGTGGGTAGGGCCGCAGGTGGACAGGGAGCAGAGACAAATGTGACAGGAGGTGGAGGAGTAAGCTTTACTGGCTGAACAGGGGGAGACGGAGGTGTGGGTAGGACCGCAGGTGGAGGGGCTGTGGGGATAAACAGGGAAGGGGAGACCAGAAGGGGGACCAAATGATTGACTGTGGGGGCCGGTGTGGACACAGGGACCACAGGTTCTGTTGAGAGCGTGGAAGCAGGACCATTCTGCTGTGAGCGAGGTTGGACAACCTTCTGGGCCTGGCACTCCTCTCTCATTCGATTGATGACTTTGTCAGTCAGCTGTCAGGGAAAGAAGGCAAACGTTCAACAGTCATCCGGCATAATATTTTCTTCTAGAAACACAGCACTAGACTGTACTAAAGATATTACAATTAGATTTGTGTGCCATGTAAATCAACTAACACTGATAGCTTATATTGGCGTAGCACCCTCCTCCCACCAGCTCCTGCAAAGATGTGCACAAGCTCACACCCTGTAAAGACAGGGAACTTTCTCAATTAGATTTGCTCAACTCTTGGGTCCTCGCTCCTCCATTCTCTCTACCCTCCTTTTGAGAGAGAGAGAAAGGTCAAAAAGGTAATCAAGGAGAAGAGGCAAGGAGAGGGAAAGTGGACGAAAATACGCTTGTATGAATCTCCTTCTCCAATTGCACGTCCTCGGGCAAATTATCTTTATTTTATTTTAACTTGGCAAGTTAGTTAAGAACAAATTCTTATTTTCAATGACGGCCTAGGAACAGTGGGTTAACTGCCTGTTCATGAAAACAAAACGTAGCTCGTTGTGCAAGACATTTAGCAGATAAAAGCATACGTTGTTTTTAAATGTTTGCATGCTTTTCTCCTTTGAGAAAACAATAGCTAATTCAAGGGGTGTGTTGCAGATAGCAAAACTCTTCTGCGAAGGACTCAAGGAGGATACACTTCTGCTTCCTCGACTAAAGGAGGATATCGAGGAGGGGAGGACAGTCTTCCGCTTGCCTACTAATGAATTGACACCAAAGATTGTCTTTTGTATTGACAAGATAGTTGAGTGACCGCTCCAACAATGGAAATACATGTCCTCAAAGATAGAAGGCTGGTGGGAGAAAGCGATATCAGGTTGGACCATTCTACTCAATGCGAGGGCAGATACGAGTGTAAACAGGCCACAGAGATAGAGCACTCATCTTTATGTCTGTGCCATCATAGCGTCTGTGACAGCCCGTGCTTTCTTCTTCTTCATTGGCTGATTCCTATGAGTTGGGAGCAAACCCCACCCAGTTGACTATTTTAAAAACGTTGGAAGCCCTCAATGGCAATGTCCATGCTAAAACAGGTTATACCCATGAGTCACCTATGCCAACAGGCACAACTCCAATATAAAGTCATTTTTTCCCCCAAAGTTGCCGAAATACTATGTGCATCCACTTATATCAGTGCATTCTTAACAACCTAACTATTACCAAACTTCTATTTGAAATGCTTTGAAAGCCTGGTCATGGCTCACATCAACACCATCCTCCCAGAAACCTTGGACCCACTTCAATTCGCCCCAACAGATCTGCAGATTGTGTAATCTCTATTACACTCCACACTGCCCTTCCCCACCCGGATAAAAGAAACACCTAGACTACATGAATATCTCGTTCAAAATCATGGGCATTAATATGGAGTTGGTCCCCTGTGATGCCATTACATCAAGTCCTCCACTCTTCTGGGAAGGCTTTCCACTAGATGTTGGAACATTGCTGCGGGGACTTGCTTTCAGCTACAAGAGCATTAGTGAAGTCGGGCACTGATGTTGGCCTGGCTCAGACTCAGCATTCCAATTCATCCCAAAGGTGTTCGATGGGGTTAAGGTCAGGACTCTGTGGAGGTCAGTCAAGTTCTTCCACATCGATCTCAACAAACCATTTAGGTATGGGCCTCGCTTTGTGCATGGGGGCATTGTTATCCTGAAACAGGGAAGGGCCTTCCTCAAACTGTTGCCACAAAGTTGGAAGCACAGAATCGTCTAGAATGTCATTGTATGCTGTAGCGTTGAGATTTTCCTTCAATGGAACTAAGGGGCCTAGCCCGAACCATGATAAAAAGCCCCAGACCATTATCCATCCTCCACCAAACTTTACAGTTGGCACTATGCATTGGGACAGGTTCTCCTGGCATCCACCAAACCCAGATTTGTCCGCCAGACTTCCAGATGGTGAAGCATGATTCATCACTCCAGAGAACGCATTTTCACTGCTCCAGAGTCTAATGGTGGCGCACCTTACAACACTACAACCGATGCTTAGCATTGGTGATCTTAGGCGTGCGTTACGGCTGCTCAGCCATTTCATGACGCTCCCGACAGATTGATGTTGTTTCCAGAGGCAGTTTGGAACTCAGTAGTGACTATTGAAATGGAGGACAGGCGATTTTTTACACACGCTTCAGCACTCGGCGGTCCCGTTCTGTGGCTTGTGTGGCCTAGAAATTTGACAAACTGACTTGTTGGAAAGGTGCATCCTATGACAGTGCCACATTGAAAGTCACTGAGCTCTTCATTAAGGCTATTCTCTGTTACTGATGGTAGGCTTCGTTACTTTGGTCTCAGCTCTCTGCAGGTCATTCACTAGGTCCCCCCATGTGGTTCTGGGATTTTTGCTCACCGTTCTTGTGATCATTTTGACCCCACGGATTGAGATCTTACGTGGAGCCCCAGATCGAGGGAGATTATCAGTGGTCTTGTATGTCTTCCATTTCCTAATAATTGCTCCCACATTTGATTTCTTCAAACCAAGCTGCTTACCGATTGCAGATTCAGTCTTCCCAGCCTGGTGCAGGTCTACAATTTTGTTTCTGGTGTCCTTTGACAGCTCTTTGGTCTTGGCCATAGTGGAGTTTGGAGTGTGACTGTTTGAGGTTGTGGACAGGTGTCTTTTATACTGATTACAAGTTCAAACAGGTGCCATTAATACAGGTAACAAGTGGAGGACAGAGGAGCCTCTTAAAGAAGAAGTTACAGGTCTGTGAGAGCCAGAAATCTTGCTTGTTTGTAGGTGACCAAAAACTTACTTTCCACCATAATCTGCAAATAAATTCATTAAAAATCCTACAATGTGATTTTCTGGATTTTTTTTCTTCACATTTTGTCTGTCATAGTTGAAGTGTTCCTATGATGAAAATTACAGGCCTCTCATCTTTTTAAGTGGGAGAACATGCACAATTGGTGGCTGACTAAATATTTTTTTGCCCCACTGTATATATAGTGTATGTGAGAATGCTGTTCATTGACTACAGCTCATTGTTCAACACCATAGAGCCCTCCAAGCTCATCACTAAGCTAAGGACCTTGGGACGAGCCACCCCCAGGTGGTGAGGGTAGGCAACAACACATCTCCCACGCTGATCCTCAACACGGGGGCCCCTCAGGGGTACGTGCTGTTGTGGAAAATAAAACAACTCTTCCACCACAGTGCTTAATCCCCTTCTGTACTCCCTGTTCACCCACGACCACGACGTGGTAGGACTGATCACAGACGATGATGAGACAGCCTATAGGGAGTAAAGACCTGGCAGTGTGGTGCCAGGACAACAAGCTCTTCCTCAACGTGAATAAAACTGGTTGCATCACCGCTTGGTATGGCAACTGCTTGGCATCCGACCACAAGGCGATACAGATGGTAGTGCGTACGGCCCAGTACATCACCGGGGGCGAGCTTCCAGGGGGTGTCAGAGGAAGGCCCACCCAAGGCATAGAGTGTTTTCTCTGCTATCGCACGGCAAGCAATACCGGAACACCAAGTCAAGGACCAAGAGGTTCCTTAACAGCTTCTACCCCCAAGCCAGAAGACTGCTGAATAGTTCATCAAATAGCAACCCGGACTATTTGCATTGCCCCTCTTATTTTATTATAATATTTTTATTTATAATATAATATTTTGCACCGACTCTCTTGCACAGACTTGATGTCAACTCACTGGACTCCAACCACACACACACACACACACACACACACACCTTCACATATGCTGCTGCTATTCTCTATGCTTAGTCACTTTACCCCTACCAACATATTACCTCAATTACCTTGACTAACCAGTACCACTGCACATTGACTCGGTATATAACCTCGTTATTTTATAGTGTTACTATTTTCTCTAGTTTATTTAGCACATTTTTTCTTACTTAAAAAAAAAAACACTCTGCATTGTTGGGCTCAGGTAAGCATTTCACGGTCATGTCTTCGCCTGTTGTATTCTGTGCATGTGACAAATACAGTCCAAAATTAAATTGTAACTGCTGTTACGGAGGAGAGAGGATGGAGGGCGGGGACGGCCTTTCCCCAAATTAGAAAAGGCCTGGGCAATTTGGGGGAGCGTAGCAGCACATTGTTTTCAAATCAAATGGTTGTGCAATGTGTAAAAACTGTCTGTTTGCCCGCTTATGAAAATACCTAGATTTTTGATTTACTTGGAAAGTGAACGTGCTTGATGAGGCTGTTGGAAGAAGCCTATGCATCATGTTTTTCACGAATGTGGTGCGTTTCAGTATTTTGGCATAATATCGACATTAGACAAAACAAATGCAACATAACCGTATAATTTCAGTTTTCTGTAACTAATGAGTAAGTGCGCGTAACATTATTGCATGTTTTTGGGTTACATAAACTTTGTATCTCGTTGCTCACTCACCCGAATGCCCTTCACAAAAGTAACGTGTTCGTCTTCATACGAGACGTGGCTGCTGCTGTTGCCTCCCATCCTTTTCGTACAGACAGAGTACCTAAAATTGTATTGAGAAATGTGCAGGTAGGTTTGGTGTAAATCTTGTACCACAACGTGGGTCTTTGGACCGAGAACACGCCGCCCAGTTTAATCTCACAGCTCGGATACAAACACAACCGCAAGTACCTGCCCTTCCCACTTCTGAGTAATGTTTATTGGTAATTTCTATTGGTTGAGAAAAGGCGTCTTGAACAAGACCCCTTTCTATTGGTCTTCATTTTCACGGAAACTATGACGTAAGAAGTACAGCATGTCCCATTATCAGGGACTCATGTTATGGAAATATACGTACAGAGACATGTAATATATGGAAACTATATAATACAATGCAATTTCAGTAGATAGAGAATGGATGGTGTAATGATTCTAGAATGTAGGAACATGTTTTAAAAAAAAATGCATTTGCATGGTTTTTCACATTGATGTTTTTCATGACAAAGTTGCTGGTCCTGCCAAGTACTACTTTGATAGGACAAACAGTTTCCTAATGAGATATTCCTAAAATAAAACATGAACAAGTATCACAATACATTAACACAACACTTTTCACTCGTGTCCCATCAGAATCTGTTGATGAAGTGGTTTGTCTACTCACTATTAACACACAGATCAGAATATCCCCAACTTCATATTTAGTTAAATAAATTACAGTTTTCACCAAACAAAATTAACAGAACAGTACGGTTTCAGTTTCACAATAGCTTGCCTTATTTTATTTTTTATGAATCCCTTTGTCTTCAGAGGACAAATATGTATTTTTTATTATAATTATTATATGTGTTTTTATTACATTTTTTAGCTTGCCTTTGCTTATTCGGTCAATAGGTACTGTAGTGTTTGTCTAGCACAGAGGGTTGGTGTCACCTTAATTGGTGAGAACGGGCTCGTGGTAATGGCTGGAACAGAATAGTGGAATGGTCTGGTTTCCATGCGTTTGATGCCTGTTCATTCACGCCATTCCAGCTATTCTTATGAGCCGTCCTCCCCTCAGCAGCCTCCACTGTTAGGTGATGTCTTTAACAATGGGTTAGGCAGGAAGCCTATTGGGAAGCCATCTTTTCTAAGGAAATAGGAAAATCCCTACTAAAAAATACATTATTATGATCCTATTAAAAACAGACGTGGTCCCACTGCGACTGCAGCAGAGAGAGAAGGGGGGAGTACACTTACAACAAATACAGTACACACACACACAACAGTGCTGGCCAGAGGCCCTCTCGTGACATTGGCTCTATCTTAATTTCTCTTTTCGACATTTCCTCGCATCCTCTCTCCTCTACTACTTTACAATCATATTGGAAGAGAATGTCTCAGGTCCCTCCCTAGACCTTCTTCTCCAATGTGTTTTGAGAATGAGGCAAGGAGAGAGGATGCAAGGAATTAAGTGAAATCAGTCATTGAGTGAAACGTCAGTGCTGTGTATCACTCCGCCTTCTTCTCTTTCAGCTCTTCTTTTCCTCTCAGTGCCATGCGGACGCTAGTCCAGACCTCCGTGTAAATCAGGGTGCCCAGGAAGACGACGGCAGTGCCCACCCAGTGCCAGGCGGTGAAGGGGTTCTTGAAGTAGAGGATGGAGAAGATGAGGCTGATGAACTTCCTCAGTGTGACCACCAGGGTCACAGTGAGAGAGGCACACTCTGTGGTCAGGATGAACACGCCGCGGATACACACGTATCTGAGGAGAAGGTGAAGGACTGCAAAAGGGTGATGATGATATGTGTTTAATAAAAATGTTATCCTTTTTTGGGGGGGGGGGTCTCTTCTATATCCTTGCATGAGTACTATGTAGTCATACATGTTTAAGGTGAATGTTCATAGTCTTCTAGTATACAGAGAGCAATAGTGTGCTTTTCTTACAGTTGTATAAAATCAATCTCTACACTAATCTATTTAGTTTACAGTGGGATGAATTTCCCACCAATTATGCCCATTTGTGTTCAGTGACACAAAGTGTTTCAAAGTAAGAGTTTTGTGACGTGAGTGAAGCCCTATGAGGACACTTTTCTGAGGTTTTTGTCCTTAATGTTTTGTTACTGTCCATTATGTTTCGTCTTTAGGTGTACTTTAAAAACAAATAAAACAATTGCAATAATACTGTAAAAGAATGACACCGGAGGGGATGGCTGCAGTTTTACAGGCTCCAAACCAACTGTGCCATTTTGTGTGTTTTTTCACATTGTTTGTAACTTATTTTGTACATAATGTTGCTGCTAACGTCTCTTATGACCTGAAAAGAGCTTCTGGATATCTGAACAGCGATTAATCACCTTGAACTAGATGAAGATATTTTCTTTAATTATTCTGACACGAAGGATATACTGCTTCTCCGAGACCAGGCACAAATCCTAGATATTCGCGTGAAGAAAAGACGGAAATAGAGTGGGCGGAGATCGCGGTGCCTTGTTAGAATTTGTCGGCGAGTGGGTTTTCCGCCTCTACCACCCGTTCTATTGGCTGACGTGCAATCACTGGAGAATAAACTGGATGATCTCTGTTCAAGACTATACTACCAACGGGACATTAAAAACTGTAATATCTTATGTTTCACCGAGTCGTGGCTGAACGAAGACACGGATAATATACATTTGGCTGGGTTTTCCTAGCAATGGCAGCACAGAACAGCTACATCTGGTAAGACGAGGGGTGGAGGTGTGTGTCTATTTTTCATGAACAGCTGTTGCACGATGTCTAATATTAACTTCTTATGGCTGGGGGCAGTATTGAGTAGCTTGGATGAATAAGGTGCCCAGAGTAAACTGCCTGCTACTCAGGCCCAGTAGCTAATATATGCATATTAGTAGATTTGGATAGAAAACACTCTGACGTTTCTAAAACTGTTTGAAGGATGTCTGTGAGTATAACAGAACTCATATGGCAGGCAAAAACCTGAGAAAAAATCCAACCAGGAAGTGGGAAATCTGAGGTTTGTAGTTTTTTAACTCATTGCCTATCCAATATACAGTGTCTATGGGGTCAAATTGCACTTCCTAAAGGCTTCTACAAGATGTCAACAGTCTTTAGAACTTTGTTTGATGCTTCTACTGTGAAGGAGGGGGGAATGGGAGCTGAATGAGTCAGAGGTCTGCCAGAGTGGCTTGAGCTGGTCACGCGTGCCCACGTGAGAGTTAGCTTGCATTGCATTTCTACAGACAAAGGAATTCTCCGGTTGGAACATTATTGAAGATTTATGATAAAAACATCCTAAAGATTGATTCTATAATTAGTTTGACATGTTTCTACGAACTGTAATAAGACTTTTCTTCTGAACTTTCGCCTGGACTTGCCCGCGCGTCGTGAGTTTGGATTGTGTACTAAACGCTCAAACAAAAAGGAGGTATTTGGACATAAACGCGCCAATGTAAACAGAGTTTTGGATATAAATATGAACTTTAACGAACAAAACATACATGTATTGTGTAACATGAAGTCCTACGAGTGTCATCTGATGTTTGAGAAATGTTGAGGAATGTTAATGAGATTTCTGTTGTTTTGAATTTGGCGCCCTGCACTTTCACTGGCTGTTGTCATTTCGATCCCGTTAGCGGGATCTAAGTCATAAGAAGTTTTAAGGAAGTCTCAAGGTATTGCCCACCTGAGGTAGAGTACCTAATGATAAACTGTAGACCACACTATCTACCAAGAGAGTCTATCTATATTTTTCGTAGCCATCTATTTACCACCACAAATCGATGCTGGCACAAAGACCTCACTCAACGAGCTGTATAAGGCCATAAGCAAACAAGAAAATGCTCATCCTGAAGTGGCGCTCCTAGTAGCCGGGGACTTTAATGAAGGCAAACTTAAATCCGTTTTACATCATTTCTACCAGCATGTCACATGTGCAACCAGAGGGAAAAAAAAACTCTCAATCACCTTTACTCCACACACAGAGACATATACAAAGCTCTCCCTCAATTTGGCAAATCTGACCATAATTATATCCTCTTGATTCATGCTTACAAGCAAAAAATAAGGCAGGAAGTACCAGTGACTCGCTCAATACGGAAGTTGTCAGATGATGCGGATGCTACAGGACTGTTTCACTGGAATATGTTCCGGGATTCATCCAATGGCATATACCACCTCCGTCACCGGCTTCATCAATAAGTGCATCAACAATGTCATCCCCACAGTGACCGTACGTACATATCCCAACCAGAAGCCATTGATTACAGGCAACATCCGCACCGAGCTAAAGAGCTGCCACTTTCAAGGAGCGGGACACTAATCTGGACGCTTATGAGAAATCCTGCTATGCCCTCAGATGAACCATCAAAAGGGCAAAGCGTCAATACAGGACTAACACTGAATCCTACTACACCGGCTCTGATGCTCGTCAGATGTGGGAGGGCTTGCAAGCTATTACGGACTACAAAGGGAAACCCAGCCACGAGCTGCACAGTGACGCGAGCCTACCAGACGAGCTAAATAACTTTTACGAGTGTGTGATCACGTTCTCCGTAGCCGATGTGAGCAAGACCTGTCAACATTCACAAGGCAGCAAGGCCAGACGGATTACCATGACGTGTACTCAGAGCATGCGTGGACCAACTGGCAAGTGTCTTCACTGAAATGTTCAACCTCTCCCTGACCGACTCTGAGGAAGGCCAATAAAATTGTCAAAGATTCCAGTCACCCAAGTCATAGACTGTTCTCTCTGCTACTGCACGGCAAGTGGTACTGGAGCGGCAAGTCTAGGTCCAAAAGGCTCCTTAACAGCTTCTACCCCAAAGCAATAAGACTGCTGAACAACTAATCAAATGGCCACCTGGACTATTTACATTGACACCCCCTTTGATTTTACATTGCTGGTACTTGCTGTTAATCATCTACGCATAGTCACTTTACCTCTACCAAAATGTTCAAATTACCTTGACTAACCTGTACCCCCTGTACATTGCCTCGTTATTGTTACTTTGTGTTACTTTTCACGGTATTCTGCGCATGTGACAAATACAATTGGATTTGATCAAGGATACTGTGTGATTACGTTAATCAGCAGGTATAGCCACATCACTGGAACAGCCTGGCCAATCACAGGAACCTCTACAGGAGCTGGAAGACAAATTACATTTAGGCTACAGCACAACAAGAGGACAAGAACTCAACATAATATTACAAGAAAGACTCCAACAGACATGTAAAGTCACTTCTTTCCTATCATATATATATATATATATATATATATATATATATATATATATATATATATATATATATATATATATATATATATATATATATATATATATATACACACATATACACATACAGTCGTGGCCAAAAGTTGAGAATGACACAAATATTAATTTTCACAAAGTCTGCTGCCTCAGTTTGGACGATGGCAATTTGCATATACTCCAGAATGTTATGAAGAGTGATCAGATAAATTGCAATTAATTGCAAAGTCCCTGTTTGCCATGCAAATGAACTGAATCCCCAAAAAAACATTTCCACTGCATTTCAGCCCTGCCACAAAAGGACCAGCTGACATCATGTCAGGGATTCTCTCGTTAACACAGGTGTGAGTGTTGACGAGGACAAGGCTGGAGTTCACTCTGTCATGCTGATTGAGTTCGAATAACAGACTGGAAGCTTCAAAAGGAGGGTGGTGCTTGGAATCATTGTTCTTCCTCTGTCAACCATGGTTACCTTCAAGGAAACACGTGCCGTCATCATTGCTTTGCACAAAAACGGCTTCACAGGCAAGGATATTGCTGCCAGCAAGATTGCACATAAATCAACCATTTATCGGATAATCAAGAACTTCTGGAATGCATTTCAATTAACAGGTGTGCCAAGTTAAAAGTTAATTTGAGGAATTTCTTTCCTTCTTAATGCGGTTGAGCCAAACAGTTGTGTTTTGGCAAGGTATGGGTGGTATACAGAATATTGCCCTATTTGGTAAAATACCAAGTCCATATTATGGCAAGAATAGCTCAAATAAGCATTACTTTAAGACATGAAGCTCAGTCAATCCAACACATTTCAAGAACTTTGAAAGTTCCTTCAAGTGCAGTCGCAAAAACCATCAAGCACTATGATGAAACTGGCTCTCATGATGACCGCCACAGGAAAGGAAGACCCAGAGTTAACTCTGCTGCAGAGGATAAGTTCATTATAGAGTTACCTGCCTCATAATTTGCAGCCCAAATAAATGCTTCACAGAGTTCACGTAACAGACACATGTCAACAAAAACTGTTCAGAGGTGACTGCGTGAATCAGGCCTTCATGGTCGAATTACTGCACAGAAACCACTACTAAAAGGACACCAATAAGAAGTGACTTGCTTTGGGCAAAAACACGGGCAATGGACATTAGACCAGCAGATAGCTGTCCTTTGGTCTGATGAGTCCAAATGTAAGATTTTTGATTCCAACCGCCATGTCTTTGTGAGAGGCAGAGTAGGTGAACGGATGATCTCTGCATGTGTGGTTCTCACCGTGAAGCATGGAGGAGGAGGTGTGATGGGGCTTTTCTGGTGACACTGGCTGTGTTCTATTTAGATTTCAAGGCACACTTAACCAACATGGCTACCACAACATTCTGCAGCGATACACCATCCCATCTGGTTTGCTCTATCATTTGTTTTTCAACAGGACAATGACTCAACACACCTCCAGGCTGTGTAAGGGCTATTTGACCAAGAAGGAGTGATGGAGTGCTGCATCAGATGACCTGGCCTCCACAATCACCTGACCTCAACCCAATTGAGGTGGTTTGTGATGAGTTGGACCGCAGAGTCAAGGAAAAGCAGCCAACAAGTGCTCAGCATATGTGGGAACTCCTTCAGGACTGTTGGAAAAGCATTCCAGGTTAAGCTGGTTGAGAGAATGCCAAGAGTGTGCAAAGCTGTCAAGGCAAAGGGCGGCTACTTTGAAGAATCTAAAATATATTTTGATTTGTTTAACAGTTTTTTGGTTACTACATGATTCCATATGTGTTATTCCATAGTTTTGATGTCTTCACTATTATTCTACAATGTAGAAAATAGTACAAATAAAGAAAAACCCTTGAAAATAATAGGTGTGTCCAAGTTTGACTGGTACTGTACACACACACTGAACAAAAATATAAACGCAATATGCAGCAATTTCAACAGTTTTACTGAGTTA
The DNA here is from genome assembly GCF_018296145.1 of Oncorhynchus tshawytscha. Taxonomy (NCBI): domain Eukaryota; kingdom Metazoa; phylum Chordata; class Actinopteri; order Salmoniformes; family Salmonidae; genus Oncorhynchus; species Oncorhynchus tshawytscha. The sequence goes on along the minus strand of NC_056447.1, from coordinate 50,168,124 downwards.
CAGTTCATATAAGGAAATCAGTCAATTGAAATAAATTCATTCGGCCCTAATCTATGGATTTCACATGACTGGGAATACAGATATGCATCTGTTGGTCACAGTTACCTTAAAAAATAGGTAGGGGCGTGGATCAGAAAACCAGTCAGCATCTGGTGTGACCACCATTCATTTGCCTCATGCAGCGTGATACATCTCCTTCGCATAGAGTTGATCAGGCTGTTGATTGTGGCCTGTGGAATGTTGTCCCACTCCTCTTCAATGGCTGTGGGAAGTTGCTGTATATTGGCGAGACCTGAAACACGCTGTTGTACACATTGATCCAGAGCATCCCAAACGTGCTAAATGGGTGACATGTTTGGTGAGTATGCATGCCATGGAAGAACTGGGACATTTTCTACTTCCAGCAATTGTTTACAGATCCTTGCGACATGGGGCCGTGGATTATCATGCTGAGACATAAGGTGATGGCCGCGGATGAATGGCACGACAATGTGCCTCAGGATCTCATCACGATATCTCTGTACATTAAATTTGTCCATAGATAAAATGCAATCGTGTTCATTGTCCGTAGCTTATGCCTGCCCATACCATAACCTGGACATAACATGGAGCAAACCACTCGCACCAAATGACGCCATACATGCTGTCTATCATCTGCCCGGTACAGTTGAAACTGGGATTTATCCGTGAAGAGCACACTTCTCCAGCGTGCCAGTGGCCATCGAAGGTGAGCATTTGCCCACTGAAGTCCAACTGCAGTCTTGTCAAGACCCTGGTGAGGATGACGAGCACGCAGATGAGTTTCCCTGAGATGGTTTCTGACAGTTTGTGCAGAAATTCTTCAGTTGTACAAACCCACAGTTTCAGCAGCTGTCCAGGTGATCCCGCAGGTGAAGAAGCCGGATGTGGATAGTCCTGGGCTGGTGTGGTTAAACGTGGTCTGCGGTTGTGAGGCCGGTTGGACGTACTGCCAAATCCTCTTAAAAGACATTGGAGGCCGCTTATGATAGAGAAAGGAACATTAAATGATCTGGCACCAGCTCTGTTGGACATTCCTTTTATTGTCCCCAGCACAAGGTGCACCTGTGTAATGATCATGCTGTTTAATCAGCTTCTTGATATGCGAAACCTGTCAGGTGGATAGATTATCTTGGCAGAGGAGAAATGCTCACTACGAGGGATGTAAACAACTTCATGCACAAAATTTGAGAGAAATACATTTTTTGCGCGTTTGGAAAATATCTGGAATCTTTTATTTCAGCTCATAAAACGTCAGAACAATATTTTACACGTTGCATTCATATTTTTGTTCAGTGTAGATTCAACAAAGCATAAATGACTTCAGTCAGCAGAGACAACAACAACAAACTTAATCGTAGATTATTGAGGTTTGAAGTCCTTTCATTACACTAAATGAGGATTCCAGTTGTAAAATTCTGTTAATTTTCAAATTTTCCAGGTTGTTCAGAAATCCCAGAGTTTTTTTTTTGGAATCACAAAGGAATAGAATCCTCCAACTGGAACTAAATTATTATTATTTTTTTTTTAACTTGGGAACTCTACTCAACAAGGTTACTTTGACATGTTTCATTCAAATATTTGACTGTGTTTTAACTCACTGCTTTGACTGAAGAGGACACCATGGTTGTAGATATCCGAGGACAGAAGCAGGAACCCAGGAAGAGGCAAGCAGTGCTGAGAGGGCAACAAACAAAACATATTACAATGTCAGAGATTATAGGTAGATTTCCCAGACATAGATGAAGATTCGTCCTCAACTAGAAAACATTCTCAATTGAGAATCTCCATTAAAATTGTTTTTTTGGTCCAGGTCTAAACGTAATCTGCGTTGAGGAAACTAAATGTGCAGAGAAGAGACATACATACATACGAGGTACAGTACAAATCAAGCAATGCACACAAAACACTGACAATTAAGCAACTCTGTTTGCAGCAAATGTTAAGGATTAGGCTGTGTGCTGTTGTATGGTGGAGCATTATGTTTGGTGAGAGATGCAAAGCTTTTTAATCTCCCTTGCTAGGGGATACACGACAATCACTTTTGTTAGTTACTTTGCCTGAAGAAGTGTACGGCATCTGTCAGGTATGAAATGCATTGCAGAAAGGAGTTTGGGGTTGACGCTAAGGGCTGTGATGATACCACTACGGCAATATTTTTTCCAAGGCAAAAAAAAATGAAAACACAAAGGAGACAAAACTCTTGGTCCTTTAAATCCTGCTGTATGTAAAAAATATTGTGTGCTATAGCTTGATAAAATAAATAAATGTGACTCTGGATGACAACATCAGGGATATTTTCCACTTTGTGTTCTGTTTGCTTGCCGCGTTAATAAAGAGTATCGCGTTGATGGTATCGTCTAAGCCCTGATTGACACTCACGTTGTAGAAGAGAGCCTCCTTGGAGTGTTTGCCATACTGCTTGTACAGGGTCTCCTGGAAAATGCCCATTCTCGCAGACATGAGCAGAGCAAAGGTCAACATGGCGATCCCTAGAATAACAACAAAGCTAGGTCAGAAAATCAAGTGGATCATGGCTGAGATACTGATACCACACACGCACACACGCACGCACGCACGCACACACGCACGCACACGCACACGCACACGCACACACTCAGGCTGGGGCTGAGTGAGTTCCATTTCCTTTCAAACACTGAAGGAAGTTTGTTTTGTTTAGCTTGAATCAGAGTCAGATGAACTTGTGGATACCACATTATATATCTGTGCCCTGCATGAAGGAAGTTTGAGGTAGATTCACAAACCAATGCTATCAAGCATTAGCACAATGCCTGGAAGTCTTCGGGATCAGCTAGTATGTAAACATTAAATAGGGAATTGGATAGGTAATGCACCAGGGGCGGAATTCTGACTTGAGATCTGTAGGCGCAAATAGAATTTATGCAAATCAAGTCATTTCCCATTGACATGGGTTTGTGGTTTATTTATGTGATTGTTAGAGTTGTTCATGCGTATCTCAAGCATTTTTCCACCCAAGTGTCGCAGCGGGCTAAGGCACTGCATCGCAGTGCAAGAGGCATCACTACAGTCCCTGGTTCGAATCCAGGCTGATTGGGAGTCCCATAGGGCGGCGCACAATTGGCCCAGCATCGTCCGGGTTTGGCTGGGGTCGGCCGTCATTGTAAATAAGAATTTGTTCTTAACTGACTTGCCTGGTTAAATAAAGGTTAAATAAAAAATAAAAACTGTCAACAACTGAAACAATAAGTGGCCAGTTCTCGGTTAAAAAAGATAGTCCCAACTTGTCTGGGCTCAGGTAACGATCTCAATATCAAAAATGCAAGTCAACAAAGACTTCTGGCTGAGTGAGAGTGATGACTCAGTCAAATCAATCCTGTACACACCCAACAGTACACACCCATGGCAAACTTACCTAGCAGCCAGTGCAGGAAGGCATAAACATCTTGGTCCTCTGAGCCCTCGGCCCCTGTGTTCTGCACAAGGAAAAACAGAGGTCACTAAATAGCACAGTGCAATGTATTATGTTGTTCTGTGTTGAGCTAAAGATCTCACTGTACACTATGAACATGTAGAGTAGATGTGTAACAATCTGATTAACAACTCTGCTACAACACAACTGTGAAGCTGCAACCCACAATGCACTTTATATGGAAGAAAAGTGTGTGGTTAAACAGAAACATGTTAATGAGGACCTCACCACTTGTCTGGCGGACATAATGGTGCATATGAAGATACCCAGAGACACCATCGCTATGGAGAGATATTTACTCATTGAATACCTGCAGGGGAAAAGATGCAGTACCTGGTTTTAGAACCTTCCTATCAGAGTTTGGATAACCAGATTAGCTATAAGATCTATAAAAAATATAGTTAAGCTCATAATTATGAACAGAAGTCTGAGCATGCAACATAGTGACAAAAGCAGCAACACATTCCCATGATGCAACACTTAATACAACTGAAATGCAAAGCATTCATCTATCAAAATAATGGTTCTAGGGTGTCAAGAGATATTAGGCAGGGATGTATACCTTTTCTTCAGAATTATTATACCCAGGATCATATTAGCTATTAATGATCCCTGTGGAGATATAACACACAAAGCACACACTTAGTCAACCAATAAGATATTTTTAGATGGTAATAGGTGGTATGAGGCATCAGACATTGAGTTAAAGTTAGGCTATAAGGAAATTGATTTGGACTAAGGAAATTGATATACTTACAGATCTGAAGATCATGTGCAGAGGCATAGCGATATTGAAGTTGAGGGCATAGTTGTTGATCACACTGACTGTGAAGAACATGGTCACCATGATCACATAGTTGCTAGAAAGAAGAAATAAACACAACGTTTGAATGAAAACTGTGCTTCTCATCTCATTCTTAATAGACATACAGACAGACAGACCGGCAGACGGACAGACCGGCAGACAGACAACAACATGATAACTAGACATTAGGACGTTAGGCTACCTCATTGGAATAGCTGGTTTCTTTCTTCCAAAGTTCGTCTCGAAGATGAACCCTTCCAATGCAATGAAGGCAAATTGAGCAAAGGTCACAATGTTGCCACATCCTGGAAACTTTCTGGGAGAAGGCAGAATGCATTAACAGTGTGTATGAATCGTATAAATTTGTAGGAAATATGCTAGCCTACATAATATTTTAGTGTAATGTAAGCGAAACATCATCTTAGCTATACAACCAAAGAATGCAGACATACTGAAAAGATTGAACCTAATTTAACCATGGAAGCTAGTAGCCTAGTCTAGCGCAGTCAATAGTTCATTCGTTCAGTTCATAACTGACCTTACAAGTAGTTCCAGAAACACAACATTGCTGCAGCACCCAACAAAAACAAGAAGTACTGCAAAAATGGTGTTCATGTTTGCAGTTATCGATAAAAAACTTTGTCGAAAATTATATACGTTACTTGTTCAAGAGTATTTCTAACGAGGACATTGTGTAAACACAGGTTCCTGCACGAGATAAAGCTAGATAAATAAATTGGTGCGCATGGGTATTGTAGTTTTCACAAGGATAACAACATTTCCCATAAAGATAGTTTTTACGCAGCACTGCGCATAACTGATTCCTGCGAACGTATCATTTGAGCGTACATGCGTCGATCCAGAAGACGTGGCTCCAGCTTTTCTCCTCTGCTGTCAACAAGCTTCACACAACAGAGACAGCTAGAGGCTATCTAACGATTATTGAATGAGCAGTAGTTATTGGCCAATTGCTACACTGCAGCCAAAATGATCTCTCTAACGGATTCACAAAGTAAGACCATTTTAATTTATAAATGAAATGTTTTAAGCTTGTTTCTTCGCTTTGTGAACTACTTCTTCTAGCTAGCTATAATTTAATGAATGGGACCAGTTGGGCCCATCGCCCTATTTTATGAGCTTCAATGCTAGTCATATCATTGCAGCTAGGCATCGCTAGTTAGAAGAATCTGTACTGTAGTTCGTAGCTAGCTCATGAGTTCCCTGATCTCCCTGATCTGCAGACTGAGTGCCATATGGATGGATGGATGGATGGATGGATGGAGGTGTCAATCCAATGTCAATGGAAAGCGTAAATTAACTATGTATTAACATCTATTTTGGCTCCACAGAGATCGGGATGGGGTTGACAGGCTTCGGCGTGTTCTTCCTCTTCTTCGGTATGGTCCTGTTTTTTGACAAAGCTCTTCTTGCCATTGGAAATGTGAGTTACAGCCCAAGCCTACATAATCATAATGTTATGACGTATGCCATAGATTCCCCTCTGTGTGTATGTGCACCAGCTTTCTTTATGGTAAAGTAACAAGAGACTGCCTCATTTCTGCTGCTATACTCCTTCCTCTCTGGAAGAAACACTTTCAGCTATTGTTGTGGAGGCCTTTGATGATTCTCTGTTGTAATGCATGGCGACACTTCCTTAGCGGCAGTATTGTCAGGGTTTCTGATCAAACCACCGTGTCAGGACCTGTCTAGCTTGTATTATTGGTATGTGACCTCCAGCAGTTTGCATAGCTAAATTAAGTGATAAGACATACTGTATTGCACTAGCTTTGCATCCAAAATGATTTCACTACCTTTTACCTCACCGTTGTTGAAGTGAAACAACTGTAGCAACACAAAACAAAAATATTAACTCAAAATGTAAAGTGTTGGTCCCATGTTTCTTGAGCTGAAATAAAAGATCCCGGAAATGTTCCAGATGCACAAAAAGCTTATTACTAGCATGTTAGCATGTTGAATTTATATTTTTGTTCAGTATAAATGAGTTTGGATGCAGCCAGGCTAGTACTGCCAATCCTCTGTTAATTTATTGTCCCTGTGTTTGTGTGTCAGATATTGTTTGTAGCAGGCCTAGCCTTTGTCATCGGCTTGGAGCGTACCTTCAAATTCTTCTTCCAGAGACACAAATTTAAAGCCACCAGTTTCTTCCTGGGGGGCGTGGTCGTGGTTCTGATTGGCTGGCCCATCATTGGAGTGGTGCTGGAGATCTATGGATTTTTCCTCTTATTCAGGTGAGTTGGTCTGAAATGAAAGTTGGTTAAAAAAAATGGGCTAATCTCAAGTTTTTTCCCTTGCTTCCTCTCTCCTTGTCTAATCAAAATATCAGAGGGAAGCGATGAGAGCTTTGGAGGAGAAACAACCTTACATATTCTCCTCCAGTGCTCTCCCGTTTGCTTCCCTCTGATATTTTGGGAAGGTGGGGGTGTGATGTACCAAGGATGTGATGAATCAAGAAATATACTTTTGAATTTCATCCTAAATGATAGTCCTCCTCAGTCTCTCACCTCTATATTCCACTCTCTTCTCTTTTCCAGGGGCTTTTTCCCAGTGGCAGTAGGCTTCATCAGGAGGGTGCCTGTCCTCGGGTCCATACTCAACCTCCCAGGGATTAGTGGAGTAAGTATCACGTTTATTTGCTGTGTGTAATGTGGCAAAGTTCATAGAATTGTTGAGCTGTTTTGTCTCATTGCTTTTTTTCATCACTGTGCCTGTCCTCAGGGGGGTTCCAGATGCACATTAAGCCTAGTCCTTGACTAAAAAGTGCTTAAATGGAGATTCTCCGTTGAGCTTGATTTTTAGTCTATGACTAGGCTTAATCTGTGACCGGGAAACCAGCCCCTGAATTGGTAAGATTGTGGTTTACTGATAATCAAATTCTCTCTTCTTCAGTTGGTGGACAAAGTCAGCGACAGCAACAATATGGTATAACAGTGACAACCTTTGGATTGGAGGGTATTACATCGCTTAACTCTGTTTATAATGGGGACTTTGTTCCCTACTGGTCAACTACTATTGGTCAACACAAGTTAAAGGTCAAAGCTGTGAATCAAAAACCTCTTTCTGTTCAAAGAAATATAATCTTATTTTGGGCAGGTGTATGAATACGACTGGCTTCGTAAAGTTTATTTTGACGACAAGGAAACGCCTTCGTAACCTGGTTGCCATTGATGGACATTGTTACTAAAGGACTACTTTATTTCGAAGCCCAATGGGTGAATTGGGCCCTTTTTGTGTTACTGTCCGTTCCTAATCGACTGATGATGATGATTGACATGTGACTGGACCAATCACTGGAATGGACATCTCTTTGGAGGAGTCTGGAATCTGTTACAGATACCTTTCTTCTGTATTGATAGATATGTTCTAGATTGGAATGTTGTGCCTGTAGCGTCACAAAGAAAATAGTTTTTGGGTTACCTTTTGGGTTACCTCTGAAGATTTTGTACGGCTGTTGAGAACACAGCTTGTTTTACACCTGGGGCCTATTCTGGAGGCTGTAGCGTTACAGAACGCTCAGATAGAAATGTATAGTGTAGAACGGATATGATTGTCAGAGAATTACGTCAGCTCTGCTTATTCTATTTCTAGCTGCAATGTTCAGAATGTTCAGCGTCACTGAATACACACCTGCTACACCTGTCCATGAATGGTATCCGGAGCTGTTGTAGATAAATAGCCCTGAGCGCACAACGGGTACATTTGTTTTAGCGCGTCCAGGGCACCGTGTGAGGTGAATTTTCCAATTTTAGACTATTCCATTGGTCCTACAGGAAATCTCCGCCCACCCGGGGCACTGCGCGAGCTAAATCAAATGCCTCCAATACTACAAATGTGTCTCTACAGCCCAGATACTGCTGGTCTCACAGCTTGGCTTTACAAGTCACTTTCTATTTAATGTATTAAGAGCCTTGTTGTCAGAGAGATGTTTTACTCAATGTACAGTATCTTTTGTAAATACATGCTTGAAATAAAGTATGTTTTTAAAATTCTGTTTGTCAGACAAATTTGTTTTAATGACACATGTAATTCAGATGACAGTAATGTAGATTAAAATAACCGGAAATTCTGCTTTTTAAATTGGATTGTCGATTCTGGCAGCCTCCCGCACCTCTCTGATTCAGAGGGGTTGGGTTAAATGCGGAAGACACATTTCAGTTGAATGCATTCAGTTGTACAACTGACTAGGTATCCCCCTTTCCCTATACAACTGACTAGGTATCCCCCTTTCCCTATACAACTGACTAGGTATCCCCCTTTCCCTATACAACTGACTAGGTATCCCCCTTTCCCTATACAACTGACTAGGTATCCCCCTTTCCCTATACAACTGACTAGGTATCCCCCTTTCATTCGTAAAATGTATAATTAGGAACAATAAGCGGGATAATCCAGTGAACACAGGTTATACATACTGTTTTCTATGTATGCCCTAATGAAAGTTCAGAGGTCAAAGATCAAATGTTGATTCTCCCCATCACTGCATGGATACTGTCCATAATTTAGGGAAGAGTTTCCCCCCCCCCCTCCAATTTAAAAAAAACTTACAAGCTTTTAAATCTGAATCGGATATCTCCACCCTGTGGAGGAACTTTGTGTATCAGTAATAATGACAGTTCACAGTTAGCGCACAATGGGATATAATGATACCCAGTTCACAGCTAATGAGGGACTAGTTAAGAAGCTAATGAGGGACCAGGGACAGCCAAGACAGTTAAGAAGCTAATGAGAGACCAGGGACAGCCAAGACAGTTAAGAAGATAATGAAGGACCAGGGACAGCCAAGACAGTTAAGAAGCTAATGAGGGACCAGGGACAGCCAAGACAGTTAAGAAGCTAATGAGGGACCAGGGACAGCCAAGACAGTTAAGAAGCTAATGAGGGACCAGGGACAGTTAAGAAGCTAATGAAGGACCAGTGAAGACAGTTAAGAAACTAATGAGGGACCAGGGACAGTTAAGAAGCTAATGAGGGACCAGGGACAGTTAAGAAGCTAATGAGGGACCAGTGAAGACAGTTAAGAAGCGAATGAGGGACCAGTGAAGACAGTTAAGAAGCTAATGAAGGACCAGTGAAGACAGTTAAGAAGCTAATGAGGGACCAGGGACCATTAAGAAGATTAATGAGGGACCAGGGACAGTTAAGAAGCTAATGAGGGACCAGGGACAGTTAAGAAGCTAATGAGGGACCAGGGACAGTTAAGAAGCTGAGGGACCAGGAAGACAGTTAAGAAGCTAATGAGGGACCAGTGAAGACAGTTAAGAAGCTAATGAGGGACCAGGGACAGTTAAGAAGCTAATGAGGACCAGTGAAGACAGTTAAGAAGCTAATGAGGACCAGTGAAGACAGTTAAGAAGCTAATGAGGGACAAGTGAAGACAGTTAAGAAGCTAATGAGGGACCAGGGACAGTTAAGAAGCTAATGAGGGACCAGGGACAGTTAAGAAGCTCATGAGGGACCAGTGAAGACAGTTAAGAAGCTAATGAGGGACCAGTGAAGACAGTTAAGAAGCTAATGAGGGACCAGGGACAGTTAAGAAGCTAATGAGGGACCAGTGAAGACAGTTAAGAAGCTAATGATGGACCAGTGAAGACAGTTAAGAAGCTAATGAGGGGACAGTTAAGAAGCTAATGAGGGACCAGTGAAGACAGTTAAGAAGCTAATGAGGGACCAGTGAAGACAGTTAAGAAGCTAATGAGGGACCAGGGACAGTTAAGAAGCTCATGAAGGACCAGTGAAGACAGTTAAGAAGCTAATGATGGACCAGTGAAGACAGTTAAGAAGCTAATGAGGGGACAGTTAAGAAGCTAATGAGGGACCAGTGAAGACAGTTAAGAAGCTAATGAGGGACCAGTGAAGACAGTTAAGAAGCTAATGAGGGACCAGTGAAGACAGTTAAGAAGCTAATGAGGGACCAGTGAAGACAGTTAAGAAGCTAATGAGGGACCAGTGAAGACAGTTAAGAAGCTAATGAAGGACCAGTGAAGACAGTTAAGAAGCTAATGAGGGACCAGTGAAGACAGTTAAGAAGCTAATGAGGGACCAGTTACAGTTAAGAAGCTAATGAGGGACCAGGGACAGTTAAGAAGCTAATGAGGGACCAGGGACAGTTAAGAAGCTAATGAGGGACCAGGAACAGTTAAGAAGCTAATGAAGGACCAGTGAAGACAGTTAAGAAGCTAATGAGGGACCAGTGAAGACAGTTAAGAAGCTAATGAGGGACCAGTGAAGACAGTTAAGAAGCTAATGAGGGACCAGTTACAGTTAAGAAGCTAATGAGGGACCAGGGACAGTTAAGAAGCTAATGAGGGACCAGTGAAGACAGTTAAGAAGCTAATGAAGGACCAGGGACAGTTAAGAAGCTAATGAAGGACCAGGGACAGTTAAGAAGCTAATGAAGGACCAGGGACAGTTAAGAAGCTAATGAGGGACCAGGGACAGTTAAGAAGCTAATGAGGGACCAGGGACAGTTAAGAAGCTAATGAGGGACCAGTGAAGACAGTTAAGAAGCTAATGAAGGACCAGGGACAGTTAAGAAGCTAATGAGGGACCAGTGAAGACAGTTAAGAAGCTAATGAGGGACAAGTGAAGACAGTTAAGAAGCTAATGAGGGACCAGTTACAGTTAAGAAGCTAATGAGGGACCAGGGACAGTTAAGAAGCTAATGAGGGACCAGTGAAGACAGTTAAGAAGCTAATGAAGGACCAGGGACAGTTAAAAAGCTAATGAAGGACCAGGGACAGTTAAGAAGCTAATGAAGGCCCAGGGACAGTTAAGAAGCTAATGAGGGACCAGGGACAGTTAAGAAGCTAATGAGGGACCAGGGACAGTTAAGAAGCTAATGAGGGACCAGTGAAGACAGTTAAGAAGCTAATGAAGGACCAGGGACAGTTAAGAAGCTAATGAGGGACCAGTGAAGACAGTTAAGAAGCTAATGAGGGACAAGTGAAGACAGTTAAGAAGCTAATGAGGGACCAGGGACAGTTAAGAAGCTAATGAGGGACCAGGAACAGTTAAGAAGCTAATGAGGGACCAGTGAAGACAGTTAAGAAGCTAATGAGGGACCAGTGAAGACAGTTAAGAAGCTAATGAGGGACCAGTGAAGACAGTTAAGAAGCTAATGAGGGATCAGTGAAGACAGTTAAGAAGCTAATGAGGGACCAGTGAAGACAGTTAAGAAGCTAATGAAGGACCAGTGAAGACAATTAAGAAGCTAATGAGGGACCAGGGACCGTTAAGAAGCTTAATGAGGGACCAGGGACAGTTAAGAAGCTAATGAGGGACCAGGGATAGTTAAGAAGCTAATGAGGGACCAGGGACAGTTAAGAAGCTAATGAGGGACCAGGGACAGTTAAGAAGCTAATGAGGGACCAGGAACAGTTAAGAAGCTAATGAAGGACCAGTGAAGACAGTTAAGAAGCTAATGAGGGACCAGGGACAGTTAAGAAGCTAATGAGGGACCAGGAACAGTTAAGAAGCTAATGAAGGACCAGTGAAGACAGTTAAGAAGCTAATGAAGGACCAGTGAAGACAGTTAAGAAGCTAATGAGGGACCAGGGACAGTTAAGAAACTAATGAGGGACCAGGGACCAGGGATAGTTAAGAAGCTAATGAAGGACCAGTGAAGACAGTTAAGAAGCTAATGAGTGACCAGTGAAGACAGTTAAGAAGCTAATGAGGGACCAGTGAAGACAGTTAAGAAGCTAATGAGGGACCAGTGAAGACAGTTAAGAAGCTAATGAGGGACCAGGGACAGTTAAGAAGCTAATGAGGGACCAGGGACAGTTAAGAAGCTAATGAGGGACCAGGGACAGTTAAGAAGCTAATGAGGGACCAGGGACAGTTAAGAAGCTAATGAGGGACCAGGGACAGTTAAGAAGCTAATGAGGGACCAGGGACCGTTAAGAAGCTAATGAGGGACCAGGGACAGTTAAGAAGCTAATGAGGGACCAGTGAAGACTATTTCAGAATCTGAGCTCTCTTCTCGGCTAAAAATGCGTTTTGAATTATCGTACTTTTCATTGACAACTGGTGGCTGAAAGAGTAGCAATTGTATTCTTATTCTGTTTTGTTGGGACATGTTCCCCTCCCCAAACAAATGTATGCACCCATATTGGTATGTCCGGGTGCTTTTACAGTAGCCTACAAATATTTTCCTCACAAAATAATGAATGATATAAAGACAAAAACATTTTCTTGTTACGAAGTGTTCACACCTCAACACTACTCTTGGTGACATCGGTGTCTCCTTCTCGGAGCGTGCCCCAAGGTAACAGCTTTTTAGGCACAGCCTACAGACTGCTCAAAACTGTAATTTTGGTTGAGATTGAATGGGTGTTGCAAATAAGATACAGTAACATCTTTTGTCCTTGATTTCAGCCTGAGAAACTGGACTTCCCAGGTCATCTACTTAAAAGTAAAGTAAAGTTGAGTAAAGTGATTGTGTAACGTCTATGGTTGCCCAAATAGTTGTTCGGCAATACTACTATTTATGCATTTGTTACATTATGTGAATGTGTAATTAGTATGTATATATGTTATTACATTCAGTGGTGTAAAGTAATTAAGTAAAAATACTTTGAAGTACTACTTTAGTAGTTTTTTGGGGGGTATCTGTACTTCCATTACTATTTATATTTTTGACAACTTTTACTCCACTACTTTCCTAAAGACAATGTGTACTTTTTACTCCCATACAATTTCTCTGACACTCAACAGTTCTCATTACATTTCGAAATGCACTGGCAGGACAGCAATATAGTCCAATGCAAGCACCTATCAATATAATGATTCTCTCTCCTTTACACTTTACATGAGCATGATTCTCTCTCCTTTACACTTTACATGAGCGTGATTCTCTCTCCTTTACACTTTACATGAGCGTGATTCTCTCTCTCCTTTACACTTTACATGAGCATGATTCTCTCTCCTTTACACTTTACATGAGCGTGATTCTCTCTCCTTTACACTTTACATGAGCGTGATTCTCTCTCCTTTACACTTTACATGAGCGTGATTCTCTCTCCTTTACACTTTACATGAGCATGATTCTCTCTCTCCTTTACACTTTACATGAGCGTGATTCTCTCTCTCTTTACACTTTACATGAGCGTGATTCTCTCTCTCCTTTACACTTTACATGAGCGTGATTCTCTCTCTCCTTTACACTTTACATGAGCGTGATTCTCTCTCCTTTACACTTTACATGAGCGTGATTCTCTCTCTCCTTTACACTTTACATGAGCGTGATTCTCTCTCCTTTACACTTTACATGAGCGTGATTCTCTCTCCTTTACACTTTACATGAGCGTGATTCTCTCTCCTTTTACACTTTACATGAGCGTGATTCTCTCTCTCCTTTACACTTTACATGAGCGTGATTCTCTCTCTCCTTTACACTTTACATGAGCGTGATTCTCTCTCCCTTTACACTTTACATGAGCGTGATTCTCTCTCTCTTTACACTTTACATGAGCGTGATTCTCTCTCCTTTACACTTTACATGAGCGTGATTCTCTCTCTCCTTTACACTTTACATGAGCGTGATTCTCTCTCCTTTACACTTTACATGAGCGTGATTCTCTCTCTCCTTTACACTTTACATGAGCGTGATTCTCTCTCCTTTATATCTCCCTCCATAGCTAATTTTTCTCACAATATCAAATCAGCTGATTATGTGTTTGTATATTGTATGTGTCTATACATTCTAGTGTTTGATATGTGTGGTGTCTTGACAGTGACCTGCAGGGAGAACGCTGATTTGGCTGAAACGGTCTCAGGTGGCATCATCTCTCTTTAGCTTGTCCCAGTTTCACATAATGACATGCAATAGATTTTTTCTTTGCAGCCAGGGAAAATTATTTATATTTTCAAGACCAACCAATGTGGAATATCAACTACAATGTTGAACGATACATTTTTCATGTTGTGAAATATAATGCACTGTTAATGTAATACCAATTTGCTATTTCATTGAATAGAATGATTATAATTATATTATTATTAATGCAGTAAATCAAATATTTTATAAAAAAAATAATAATAATGCTTAAAGCTCTCTAATGGTCACTTGAACTGTTTTCCTGAACAACTATTTTGCTTTGTTCTGTGCTGGACTTTCGTTCATCAAATCAAATCACTATTTATCACTCTGAGGTGATAAAAATCAATAAAACAATAAAACCTGACAGTCCACCATACTTAACATGGTCTTTGGCCAAAATGGCTCCCTATTACCTATAAAATGCACTTTTTCCTTTTTTTTTTTTTTTACCCCTGAATAGGGTACCATTTTAGACTGACATCACACCATCCATCAAATCAAATTGTATTTGTCACATGCAACAGGTTAGGGTTACAGTGAAATGCTTACAAGCCCTTAACTGACAATGCAGTTCAAGAAAGAGTTGATAAAATATTTACTAAATAAACTAAAGGAAAACAAATTGAATCAATAACAAAGTAACACAATAAATGTAGATAGCAATAGGAGGGTATATACAGCAAGTACTGGTACCGAGTCAGTGCGCAGGGGTACCGGATAGTGGAGGTCATTTGTAAAGTGACTATGCACAAATAATAAACAGCGAGTAGCAGCAGTGCAAAAACAAAGGGGGGATCAATGTAGATAGTCCGGGTGGCCATTTGATTAGTTGTTCAGCAGTATTATTGCTTGGAGGTAGAAGCTTTTTAAGGAGCCTTTTGGTCCTAGACTTGGCGCTCCGGTACCGCTTGCCGTGTGGTAGCAGAGAGAACAGTCTATGACTTGGGTGACTGGTGTCTTTGACAATTTTATGGGCTTTCCTCTGACACCGCCTAGTATATAGGTCCTGGATGTCAGGAAGCTTGGCCCCAGTGATGGACTACCCTCTGTGGCGCCTTACGGTCAGATGGTGAGCAGTTGCCATACCAGGCGGTGATGCACCGGTCAGGATGCTCTCGATGGTGCAGCTGTAGAACCTTTTGAGGATCTGGGGACCCATGTCAAATCCTTTCAGTCTTCTGAGTGGGAAAAGGTTTTGTCGTGCCCTCTTCATGACTGTCTTGGTGTGTTTGGACCATGATGGTGTCCACATCACCAACAAACTAAGGAACTTGAAAATCTCGACCCGCTCCACTTCAGCCCAGTCGACGTTAATGAGGGCCTGTTCAGCCCTCCTTTTCCTATAGTCCACGATCAGCTCCTCTGCTTTGCTCACATTGAGAGGTTGTCCTGGCACCAAACCAGGTACTGATTTTTTATTTCTTTTATTGAACCTTTTCCAGGTTGCACCTAGAGGCATAATCTGTCTAATAGAAAACAGTACGGTGACACTTCACCCCATGCCTAGGGCTCAATCTAAGCAGAACTGAAAACACCCCTTATAAAAGGTCATTGTTAACAAGTGTTAATGCATGCCTTTAAAGGACCAATCCCTTTAAATTCATGATCTTGTACTCCCATTGATTCTTGAAGAGTATAACATATGCCTCATGAGTTTAGTTCAACTGTCATACCCAATCAGAACCCAGAATATACACCTTTTTTTTTACTCCAATGTTTGTCAACAAACACTGTATAGCCTCAAAACATGATTCAAACTGTAATTTGATATAATGGATGGTCAGACCATGGATGCTATGGATGCAAGAACTATGAAGTTGAGAGTAATTACATTTTTCTAGCCCCATCTCCCAGCTTTTTAGTAAAACAGTGGTGAGGATAATGCTTTGTTATTGTTTCAACTGTTTATTGGCCCTTTAAATAATTATTTTTTAAAAATATAGTTAAAATTATTAGGTCACAACGCCCCTTTTTCCATATTGTCTCATCGCTGCAACTCCCCAATGGGCTCCGGAGGCAAAGGTCGAGTCATGCATCCTCCGAAACATGACCTGCCAAACTGCGCTTCTTAAAACCTGCCCGCTTAACCAGGAAGCCAGCCGCACCAATGAGTCGGAGGAAACACCGTTCAACTGATGACCGAAATCAGCCTGCAGGCGCCCGGCCCACCACAAGGAGTCGCTAGAGCGCAATGAGCTAAGTAAACCCCCTAGGCCAAACCCGGACGACGCCATATAGGACTCCCGATCACGACCGGTTGTGATACAACAGAAGACATACGTTTCTAAATCTGAAACAAATAAATTACCATTGATTAAAAATTATTCTGTCCCTGAAACGTAAAGAAATGAGGCAGGACCAATAAATAATCTTGCTTTATTCATTTACACATCAAACAACATGATTGACAGATTGTATTTCTCTTCATTCTGACAAGGACAAATGACTGAAGCTTTTGCTGATCCCACACCTGAATAAAAGTTATTTTTATAGTGCTGTTCACCAACCCAAAGACTGCCCCTTTTCCAGTAAAGCAGTCATGTACAAAGTAACCCTCAAACCAAGTACCCATGACACCAACATAGAAATAGAAGGACTAGATCCTATTTCCATGGTGACCCAAACCCCCTCCCAGATAACAGGGAAGCTAAGAACAGTACTAGAGTGTAAAATGGGAGCAGTGACACTGACAGTGTATTTTTGGAAGTTGAGTTTTTTTTTTTTACTGTGTAGCCCAGTTAAGAGTGTAGTGCAGTGCTAGCAATGGAAAAGTTTCAGGTTCAATTACAATTTACATTTACGTCATTTAGCAGACACTCTTATCCAGAACGACTTGTGTGAGTTCAAACATTTACAATTAATGAAGGGAATTACCGCAGGGAACAAATACACATTCAAAATACATGCATTCCCTGTACTGAAAGTCGTTTTGGATAAAAGCGACTGTTTTCTAAGTGGCATACGTTATAGGTGATCAGGAGAGTGGGGCTCTGTCCCAATTATCTATCCTTCCTCCAAAAGAGTGCACTAGTTCCCTTCATTGATTTGAAAGGAAATTACTGATGTAAACTCGCACTGGCCCATGCCTCCAGCGCTCCAATGCTTTTGGATTGTGTGAATCTAGATAAGATTAGATACATTTTGTTGATTCGAAAATTGTGAAGGAGTCCACACTTAAGGACAAAGGAGATATTATTGGGATGCAGCCTGGTGGTGAGTGGAGTGTGGCGCCCCCTGTTGTTCTGTTACACATCCGTCAGGTCCTTTTGTATGCCCCACAATGTGTCAGCGCTCTGTTTTAATTGGCCGATCTCATTATCCGTCAGGGTCATGTTGATCACGCTGGCCACGCCCCCAGCGTTCAGGACGCACGGCAGACTCAGGTACACCTCGTCCTTGACCCCGTACATGCCCTGAAGATCAACAGCATGGACACTTTAGAGTAGTGTAGGTATGTGTGTGTGTGTGTGTGTGTGTGTGTGTGTGTAGTTATTTGTGTGCATGTATTTATATCTATTGTATGTAACACACACACACACTACCGTTCAGTTTGGGGTCACTTAGAAATGTCCTTGTTTTGAAAGAAAAGCAAATTTTTTTGTCCATTAAAATAACATCAAATTGATCAGAAATACAGTGTAGACATTGTTAATGTTGTAAATGACTATTGTAGCTGGAAACGGCAGAGGCGTCTGTTTCTCAAACTAGACACTAATGTACTTGTCCTCTTGCTCAGTTGTGCACCGGGGCCTCCCACTCTTTCTATTCTGGTTAGAGACAGTTTGCGCTGTTCTGTTAAGGGAGGAGTACACAGCATTGTACGAGATCTTCAGTTTCTTGGCAATTTCTCGCATGGAATAGCCTTCATTTCTCAGAACAACAATAGACCGACAAGTTTCATAAGAAAGTTATTTGTTACTGGCTATTTTGAGCCTGTAATCGAACCCACAAATGCTGATGCTCCAGATACTCAACTAGTCTAAAGAAGGACAGTTTTATTGATTCTTTAAATCAGAACAACAGTTTTCAGCTGTGCTAACAATTGCAAAATGGTTTTCTAATGATAAATTAGCCTTTTAAAATGATAAACTTGGATTAGCTAACACAACGTGCCATTGGAACACAGGAGTGATGGTTACTGATAATGGGCCTCTGGTACACCTATGTAGATATTCCATTAAAAATCTGCCGTTTCCAGCTACAATAGTCAATTACAACATTAATGTCTACACTGTATTTCTGATGAATTTGATTTAAAAAAAAAAAATGGATTAAACATTTGCTTTTCTTTAAAAAACAAGGACATTTCTAAGTGACCCCAAACGTTTGAACGGTAGTATGTGTGTTGTGCATTATGGGTATGCGGTAATCTGTGGGTGTAGGTGTGTGTTTGTACATTAGATAAGTGTCTACACACTGACACACATTCTACTTACATATACAGTACTGTGTGTGTCCTCCTTACCTTGACCATGGTAGAGACAGGGTGGATTCTGTTCATGTTCCTGATCAGACTCTCTGTCAGGTCAGCCACACTCAGGCCAATGGCCCAGTTAGTATAGCCCTTCAGCGTGATCACTTCATAGGCACTGAAAACTCACACAGTCACATTTTTAAATCTCAGTAGCCTTGCAGTTCGAGAAACAGGGGAGTAACCGGTGGGTTGCCGGTTCAAATCCCAGGGCTGACAGTAAAAATGATTGTGGAAGTGAGCAGGCAACCAGATTGCCGTTGTGACTTTGAGCACAACACACTACACACAACTCCATAACAGTGAGAGAGCAGAACTACAGAAATTAAACTTCAAATTACATTGATTTAAACCAACAGCAATAGAGATAACAGGTTGCTTGAATAGGACTGTGTAGGCCGACATTACCTGTCGACCACCTGCTTGTGCATCTCCCTCCAGTTCTCCCGGTCAGCATCAGTACCGATGTCAGGGTTCAGCGTCTGCAGGTTAACGCCTGCTACGTTAGCTCCGCTCCACACAGGCACTAAAGCACACACAGTTAATTAGGTTAACACTTAACTCCTTAATGCCCAGATAGATTAGCAGGTCTCTCACGTCTCACCTTTATCACAGTAACCCTAAAGGAATGGGTTGCTACTATTTATAGTAGAAAAATTCTAAAGCATATTTGAATGTTATAAAAACACACTTGTCCTGACTTCCTGAGTGTGTGTTCTTTAATTTGTCCTAATTATGCACCACACCCACTCACATACACGCGAACACTGGACACTTACCGCTGGTGTCTCCGTGTTCTCCCAAGATCCATCCGTTGAAGCTGGAAGTGTGGATGCCCAGTTTGTCTGCCATCAGGTAACGGAATCGGGCGGAGTCCAGGTTGGTGCCACTGCCGATGACACGGTGCTTGGGCAGGCCACTCAACTTCCAGGTCACATAGGTCAGCACATCAACTATGGCCAGGGAGAGACTTCTGGGCTTAGGCTACACTGCTTTTAACAAATAATTGGAGTCACTAACACTAGTATGTGTGTGTGTGTGTGTGTAGTGAGTACCTGGGTTAGAGACCACGATGATGATGCAGTGTGGGGAGTGTTTGATGATCTGAGGGATGATGCGTTTAAAGATGTTGACATTCCTCTGAACCAGATTCAACCTGCTCTCTCCTTCCTGTTGACGTACGCCCGCCGTTACCACGACGATGCGAGAGTTAGCCGTCACAGAGTAGTCTGGCCGCGGGAGACAAGTGAACAAGTTTATAACATATCAAAAGACAACGTGACCAATAAAATAGAGAAAAGACATTTGACATGTAGAGGGTGGCCATCTTGGCTCTCTGGTTACCTAGTGTCCCATTGCTATAGACTCACCTTTGCCTGCGACTATCTTGGGTGTTTTAAGGAAGAGGCTGCCGTGCTGCAGATCCATAATCTCTCCCTTCAGCTTGTCTTCCATCACGTCCACCAATGCCAGCTCATCAGCTAGCTCCTGCAGAGAGACAGGCCCAACACAGGTCATTCATATAAGTACATGATAATATTATTGATTACCTATCATTTGCATGTGTGCTTCTAAAAAAAACATTTATAAACTAGTTGAACACACAATGAACGAGGTGTTCCTACATGAGCAAAAACACAGCACAAAAGCATAGCAACAACCTTGTTATGACACTAATAAAAGAGGGAATGTTTGTGTAATACAGACTACGGAGAGATGAGTAGTAACAGGTTATACTGTAACACAGGTTGGGGGTTAGATGAGACAGGTTATACTGTAACACAGGGTGGGGGTTAGATGAGACAGGTTATACTGTAACACAGGGTGAGACAGGTTATACTGTAACACAGGGTGGGGGTTAGATGAGACAGGTTATACTGTAACACAGGGTGGGGGGTTAGATGAGACAGGTTATACTGTAACACAGGGTGGGGGTTAGATGAGACAGGTTAGAACTTGGGGGTTAGATGAGACAGGTTATACTGTAACACAGGGTGGGGTTAGATGAGACAGGTTATACTGTAACACAGGGTGGGGGTTAGATGAGACAGGTTATACTGTAACACAGGGTGGGGGTTAGACTGGGGTTAGACAGGTTATACTGTAACACAGGGTGGGGGTTAGATGAGACAGGTTATACTGTGGGGGGGGTTAGATGAGACAGGATGAGACAGGTTATACTGTAACACAGGGTGGGGGTTAGACTAGACAGGTTATACTGTAACACAGGGTGGGGGTTAGACTAGACAGGTTATACAGTAACACAGGGTGGGGGTTAGACTAGACAGGTTATACTGTAACACAGGGTGGGGGTTAGACTAGACAGGTTATACTGTAACACAGGGTGGGGGGGTTAGATTAGACAGGTTATACTGTAACACAGGGTGGGGGTTATATGAGACAGGTTATACTGTAACACGGGGTGGGGGTTAGTCTAGACATAATACTGTAGCAATGTTTTTAACAGGAGTCAGTCAACAACACAGAGCAGGTTTGGGTCTTACCCTGAGCAGGATGCTGACAGCACAGGCCATGCCCACCTGTCCGACCCCCACCACCGTCACCTTGTTCCTGGGTGGCTCCGGGTTCCCACTGACCAGGGGGGTCATGAGCTTCTGAAGGATAGAGGCCATGTTCAATGCTGGAGGGAAGGAGATGGGAAAAGAGGGGGGAGGAAGAGAGAGATGCAAGAGGAGGGCAGACATAGGAAAGGAAGAGGGGAGTGAGAGGAGGGAAGGGGTTGGGTGGAGGGAGAATGTACCTGGTCAGACACATAAAATGTAAGTCTTTTACATGTCCAAAGAGACACAATAGTGAACCCTCAGACACAAGCAGGACAAACACTTTTCCTGACCCAGCTAGGATTCATTTGGGTTTCATTAAATAATTGATGCACTCAAAAAAATAACCTGCGTCGCTTTAAAATGGCAGGCTGACAGCACTGCCCTGTCCAGAGATTAGAGATTAAGGTTTTAGACATTTGATTATAGTCTTTAGTCCTGCATGACTTTCGCCTACTACCACCTACACCCCATTCTTAAACACACACACAACCAACCATTCGATCAACAGAAACTAGATATCACCGTGCGGAGCTTGTCGATCCTAGCAGGAAACAATTAAACTACTTTAGGCAAAAACAATAACAAATACTTGCTTTGTTGGAGGATGCTCCGAGCTGTAATATATAAATACCACCATGTAATCAACATGTCTGACGAGACCAGAAGAGAGCTAAGGTGCGTTCTCCCTGCAACCACAGCACCTCACACAACGACCGTATCCTCTATCCAGTCAGGTCAGGAGGAATACCGTAGATGAGCTGCAGCACTACAGATTCGGACGCATGTGACGCAGGCCCAAAGCGAGTGTGCACCACAGAATGTGACACAGTGACAGCAGCACAGAGCTCTAGAATCGGCTCCTCCTCCTGCTTTACTCTGACCGGACAACGCTCTAGGTTTACTAATCGGATGCCAAATGTCTGTAATGACACAGGCTCCATCTGGTGCACCTGCCCTGCACCTCAGATGGCGATCTACATTGTGTGTCCTCCACATACAACACCCGTTCTGGCAGTCACATCCTTTTGAAAGTCCCCAAAGCACACACACATCCCTGGGTCTCTCGTCTTTACGGTTCGCTGCAACAAACACTCAAACTGGACAGTTTTATCTCGATCTCTTCATTCAAAGACTCAATCATGGACACTTTCTGACAGTTGTGGCTGCGTTGCGTGTTGTATTGTTGTCTCTACCTTCTTGCCCTTTGTGCTGTTGTCTGTGTCCAATAATGTTTATACCATGTTTTGTGCTGCTGCCATGCGATGTTGTCTTAGGTATCTCGTCATGTAGTGTCTCTGTTGTGATGTGTTTTTCCCGTTATTTAAATGGAATTGAGTTTTAATCCCAGCCCCGGAGGCTTTTTGCCTTTTGGTAGACCGTCATTGTAAATAATAATTTGTTCTTAACTTGCCTTGTTAAAAGGTTAAATACATGTTTGTTTGTTTTTTAAATCCCTTGTGTTTTACGCCTAGATCACACCGACAGGTCCTCTGCATTTTGGAACACTAGAAGTACATTAATTTCCAACGGAACGCTACCCCACCAGCCCAGGACCTCCACATCCAGCTTCTTCACCTGCAGGATGTGTGTATCAGACAAATCATAAGAATGTTCCATTAACTTTAGTGCAAAAATCCTCATAACTAAACTACAACCAATAACAGAACAATGATCTGTTTAAATGGGTATAAAAACATCCGCTGAACTACAATCCAACATCAGTCACACACACAACTTTCAAAAACAAGGACATAAAATGTTTCCACATTTTCATTTATTTATTAGAACATTAACCAACTGTGGTAGGATGTTAACCTGATGGCATGTGTTGTCATCTTCCCTGTATTCCCCCACAGGAGGGAACCCTCCTCCCCCTTGACCAGTAGGGTTGGGTTCAGTTTCATTTCAAACCCCAAAACTAAAATTTCAATTAAGAAATTATAATTTAAAAAAAAAAGTGGAATTTCAGTTTACTTCTGGAATCTAATTGAAATGGACCCCAACTCATGCTGACCAGGGCCATGTTCAGTACGTCGCATATAGAAACGCTACTAAGAGTCAACATGATTCTTTATTCTACACGTCGTAGCGGCATGTCTGTTCTACATGGCATATTTCGCTCTGAATGTAATATGCTGAAGTAGCTCAGACCAGGGTAGGTGGTCTACAGGCAGAACAAGACAGCTATGACTATACCAGGCAGATAGCGGTGTGCAGTGTGGATGTTAACTTAAGGATGTGTTGTTTGAAGGCCGCCATCTTATATTGCTGTTGATAAGGCCGCCATTTTGAATAGATATTTGTTGATAAGGCCGCCATTTTGTTTCTTTACTCTGTAATCCCCAGCTTCTTCTTGAGGGACTCGGGCATCTCTGGGGGAGGGGGACGGGGCAGGCAGAAGTAGACCTTGACAGAGTCGTAGATGAACCACTGCAGGGCGGTCAAGGTACCGATCATGATGATACGGGCCACCAGACCCTTCCACACACCTGAGGAGATGGAAAGGAAGAAAGCAACAGAACACAACAGTTTACACTCAAGTCAAAATATAATACTTTATGTTACAGCATATACATAAAAAAATATCAACAAATCAAAATGTCTGATGGTGGTACAACAGATGATGTAGGAGATATTGAATCATGTCCGCTCCCCAGCCTGTCTGCACTGGTCATTTTCCAGCGAGGGTGCCAGTGCAGGGAGTGGGCTGAGGAGCAGGTAGACTGTTCTCACACGCCAATGACTCAAGCACCTCCAACTGTACAGCCAGAAAGCTGCTGGGAGCATCTGGGCTGGAGCTGCAGTCAACACTCAGAGAGAGAGAGAGAGAGATAGCAGACTCAGACCAGGAGCGCCCCCCAGAGGTGGATCTAAGGAGCGTGTTGGAAACCTCTTTACTACACAATACATTTCCATCTGATCCTACTGGCTGAGTCACACTACCGAGCCAAACCAAGCTGTACTGAGCTGGCCTGGTTACACATCCGCCACAGTTAAAAGAAGTTGCTGGACAAAACAAGGTGAAAGGGAAATATCAGTCAACCCAGTACAATTTGGTATGTCTCAGTAGAGTGAAAAGGATATGGGGGTAGGGAGAGTTCTGACAGAGGAATGCAGTGCTACTCCTCACCCTTGGGCCCGAGCTTCTTGAGCACTCCGATGGCGGTGCTGCCACTCTCCTTGTTCAGCACAGACACCACGGAGTCAGCAGGGTGGGAGACGATGGCACAGAACACACCAGCTGCAGGGGACAGAACAACCATCAGAGATGTGATCAGGACAACATAGAAAATATCAGATAAATCGATTAAGAAAAAAATACATTTTGGATGAGTTATGGCTTAGGAGTAAAGTTATAGGCTACATCTCATACTGATAAAATAATGTATATGTTTAGAGATAATGATTAAATAATTCTACAAGGAAACATTAGGGATTATAGTTATGTAGCATGTATAAGGACTAATTAAAGTATTAAACACAAGTCCGACTAGGTTGGACTGGGAGAGAGAGAAATGTGTGTGTATGTGCCTAGGAAAATACCGAGAACAATTCAACTGTGTTTGAACCGGCCTGTCTAGAACTCTGAGGAATTTATGATAGGACAGGGAGGACTTGTCAAGGTTTCCCTAATCTCGGGGGAATGGAACTGTCGGCTGGGTAGTGATACACAGTGGTGAGAACTATGGAGAAGGATAAAAACACACCTACTGTTTGTGTGTGTATGTATGTATGTATGTATGTATGTATGTATGTGCGTAGGATATCTACTGTTGGTGTGAAAGTATGTGCGTAATTAAGGAGCATGGTAGAAAATGGATGTCTTTGTATAATAAACTTCAGAGTACTCTCGTGAATAAACATTTTGACAATTGTAAGCTGGGACTTTTGTCTGTTTCATTCAACTAGAATCTTACAAACTCTGGATTGCAGACTGAGTAGATTAATTGAAGTTTTTGAACATTGAAGACGAAATTCTCATAACACATACCAACAGAAATCCATTGTAAAACTCATCTTTAAAATGATTTAATACCCAGTATACCCACTTGTGGTTGGAAGTCTAACCAAAACAAAACATCTACCAACTTCTTCAATCCACTTCTGTTTAGAACCGTGGACTCACCAATGTATCCAGCCACGAAGGTGACGACCAGCTGTTCACCCTTGGAGCACTCAGCGCGGGGTTTAGGCACCACATGTTTGTACAGCAGCTCTACGGTCCTCTCAAAGCAGGCAAACTTCATCATGGTGTAGGGGATCTGCCTCATCCACAGTGGGACTACACCCTTGTAGAAACTATAGAGCAGCAACAAAGGGGCAGAGCGTGAGTGACTTGTTTCCGAGTTATTGACCTTTACCTCAACAGGAGTAAAAGGCCCAGTGCAGTCAAAAACGTGACTGTCCTCTTGTTTTATATACATTTCCACACTAAGGTTGAAATAATAGTGTGAAAATAAAGATTTTTTTAGTGTAAGAGCTGTTTGAAATTTCAGCTTGTTTTGGTGGGATGAGGTTTTGACCTACCTGGTGACATCACCAGTCGGTACATTAGTTAATAAACCAATAAGGAAGTTTCAAACTCTGCCAATAACAGCTAGTTTTCCCCTCCCAGATAGTCCTAACTAAATTCTTGCTTGAGAAATTGCTCTTTGCTAAAAAAGCTATTTTATTCTTGACCGTTTTAAATGAAAGCAATCACACTGAGTTTTTTGTTTGACATTGAGATAAAAACAGCAACGTTGGACCTTTAATCTAATTCTGGAATAAACAACTGTTTTAATAGATTATTCCGTGAGCATATATTTAAGACCAGGAGGAGGCTTAAATTGGGTATAGGAAACAGGAACCAAATAGTCTATGACCCGTGTAAAGAAAAAGTTCATTAGGGACATATAAAAGCTGTCCGCTCCCCAGCCTGTCTGCACTGGTCATTTTCCAGCGAGGGTGCCAGTGCAGGGAGTGGGCTGAGGAGCAGGTAGACTGTTCTCACACGCCAATGACTCAAGCACCTCCAACTGTACAGCCAGAAAGCTGTTGGGAGCGTCTGGGCTGGAGCTGCAGTCAACACTCAGAGAGAGAGAGAGCGATAGCAGACTCAGACCAGGAGCGCCCCCCAGAGGTGGATCTAAGGAGCATGTTGGACTTTGAAACATCCTCATCATTGAGGAGTTTATTCTAGTCATGACAAAACAAGGCCATATTAATTCAGCTGGTCCCAATGTGTTCCCTGACCCTCGGTCCTAGCCCTTCGATGGTTGCAGATCTGAGAGCACCAGAACTTCATTGACCATACCAACCCAGACCCTTCAGAATAACAAACATCAAAAGGGTTGGGGCTAGGACGAAGGTAGCGAAATGTGACCGGCTGATTCAGTAGGGATACTCACGCCCAGACTCCCTCCTCGGCGAACATCTTAGGGGCACACTGTCTGAGGGTGTTAGCGTAGCCGGGCTGGGTCTGAATACGCACTTTACACGCCTCCATTGGGGCCAGGGCGATGTCAGCGAAGAACTCTGCACTGGCAGACGCAGCCAGGTAGAGAGAGGTCCTCCACAGGTAGGTGTTTTCCTGCATTTACCAGACAGGCAGGGTAGGAGGTGAAGAGCAAAATCACAATCTCAATTGAGTCTTTCCACGGCTCCTCACATCTCACCTTCTTTTGCCTCCTCAACTGTATTGGAACAGAAGCGCTAAGATTCCTTACTTCGAGACCGTATTCAATACGTTTTGAGAAGCAGACGAGAGGATGCAAAGAATCGAGGAAAGATTAATTGAGAAAGAGCACGTTGGATTATTATAAAAATGGGAGGACAACCTTATTCTTTGGGTCTTTCGCAATCCACCTTTACTTGATTCCTTTACATTCACTCTCCCTGCGAAGAAAGGTCCAATACAGTTGAGTCAAGGAATCAACATATTGGCTAAGTCCCCCCTACTCCCTATATAGGGCACTACTTTTGTTCAAAGAGTGCCATTTGGGACGTGGACTTAAGTCTCACTGATGAGCACTACTACAGTACTGACCTCTCCGATCATGTCGCTGTAGGTGATCTTGAACACCTCATAGAAGCCAAACTTGCAGAGACCCTGCATGGAGTAACCGATGAAGGTGGGAGCCCAGCCCTTTGCCAGCCCTCTCATGCCATCCTCTTTAATGGTGATGGAGAAACCCTTGAAGATGCTCTTGTACTTGTCTGGGTCCACCTGGAGAACAGAACCTACATTAGAAACCAAACTGATGGTTTTTTTTTTTTTTTTTTTATTTTTAAAGTGGGGAAATAGTGCTGCAGGGTTCCTGTAAGGGAAATGCACTCAATACTACAGAAATGCACTCAATATTACAGGGCCATAACACACTCAATGTATTATACATTTATTAGAGTTGGGGTCAATGCCATTTCAAAGCAGGAAGGAAGGGGAAAAAATATCAATTTAGGAATATCAATTTAGTCACTGGATTGAAATGGAATCGACCTTCAACGCTGCAATGTATCCATTCTTCCAGCGCAGCAGAGCACATTGATCACAGAGACTAGAATTGCGTCCCAAATGGTAACCTATTATCTACATTGTGCACTACTTTGGCAGAAACCCTATGGTCAAAAGTAGTGTACTATGTAGACTATAGGGCGGCATTTGGGACGTGTCCCAACACGGCTAGCGGATATACAGACCTGCAGACGGCACTTGACCAGGTCAAGGGGAACGACCGCCGTGTGTGTGATCCCGCAGCTGAGGATGCCGCCGAAGCCGCACAAGGCATAGTATTTCTTAGAGCCAAACTCACAGCTAACGTCAGAATCTAGAGCAGACCGAACACAATACAGAATAGAGACAGACAACACACACACCATGCTGTTAAGTTAACATCACTTCTAAGCCATGCCGAGTGTCTCACACCACAACGCTAGCAATGGATTGTCATAATACGCTCTCTAGGCTTTTCTCTTGATTATGCCCTCTAGAACAGTGGAGAAGACACTCTCCCTGACACTGACTCATGTTTTTATTGTAAAAGTAAGTACATACCACAAAACAAAATCTTCAATAATAGGTGATTCCTCTATTCCCATACCAGGGTCATTATTCATTGAGTGTCAAGAGTTGTAGTGCTGATCTAGGATCAGGTCCCCTCTTATCAATGTAATCTTATTCATTATGATTGAAAGGTCAAAAAGCATCCCAGATCAGCACTCTTACACTTAATACTGGCCAAGGACACCAGTCGTCATTTAGAAAACTTGTTCTGCAAGTATTATAGGCCCAACTCCAAGGCAGGGCAGTCCAGTTTTTAACAAGGAGGATGTCCTGTCCTGGCTAGGAATTTGACTGCAGTTGTTGCTAGGCTAAAGGTCACTGATGTTGAATGAATGTGGGTAGAGTATCAAATTGCTCTTAGCGGCACAGAGAAAGGGCAAGCGCCTGCCAGTACCATTTAGGGGTCATACCATAAAGTTAAAGAATGCCAGCTTCGCATTCTGTTAAAGCTTCACAGTTCACGTGAACTCTCATTTTTAGCTCCTAGGGCCTCAACAATACTAGTTCAAGCATGCAAATAAAATAACTGGCTGCTTCCACCCCACTGCATATTAGTGGAAACACACCGTTCCTGAAAATAAAAGCTATTTGGGATGTAGTCTTGTTTAAAAAAAAATACTGTTATCTGGGATGTCAATGTGTTAGTGGAATCCACAACACAATATACATGCCATGCAACCCGTGGTCGGGGGCCACAGACCTGCAACCTGCACTTGACCAGGTCAAGGGGCACCACTGCTGTGTGTGTGGTACCACAGCTCAGGATTCCACCGATGCCACACATGATGAAATAATGCGATGAGCCAAACTCACAACTGTCTCCCTCTGAGAAAAGACAGTGAATTGGGGTTCTTTCACAGATGTAAGAGGGGGAGAAACATTTTTTTATTTTTTATTTAATGTACACTGCAGTATTAGGCCTAGTCTTAAGTTGGGTAGTTGGTGCAGAGACCGGAATAGAAATGTTCAGTTCAACTCTGAGAGTGAAGACCATATATTTATTCTGGTACTGAGTCTAACTGGTGCCTCACATTCTATTGAAGCCGATACCTGAGCTCGACGGTCTAGCAACAGCGAATTTTTTATTTTATTTTTTTAAATCACCTTCATAATGGCTGATTATTCCATCTATATATGGGTACATGTAGTTAAAGGGCACCGTATCTTACACAGTACGCAAACGGAGGGTTGTAAACGGTAGCCTATCCATCTAATCTATTTGATAGGGGCTCAAGTATTAACGAAGCCCAACGGTTCCCATTCAATCACTAACTGATAAGACTCAATGGAAGAAACTGTCAAAGCAAGTAGCACAGCCTAGGACCAGTCCATAATGAGACATTTAGTAAATTGGTAGATCTCCAAACTCACGTGGCAAGGAGATCAGGTAACACCATGTGCAAGCCCCTATACACACACACACACACACACACACACGTCTTTGACAGTATCCTTTCAACTCAACCATGAGATTAGGCCCCCATGTGTTATTCCACTTATTTGCTACAAAATAAGCCATAGGTTGTTACAGTGTTTACATTGTAATTATCTAGCTACCTGTACCAGGGCTATAGACAACATGAGACCATTTAGGTCTAACAATATGATTTGCATTGTAGCTTAGGTCCTCATAAAAAGGGGATTGGGCCTTGGCAATAGTACTAGCTGCGTTCCTTTTCTTATTTTTTTATCTCAAGCTAGCTCGATTTTTCTGCAGAGGTCTACTAATAAATTGTCATAGCTTCTGGCCTACTTTTTTTTTTTTTTACAAAACTTTGCCCTTCACAGTGTCCTCCATGCATGACTGCAAGGCCTTGCCTAAAAGGAAGTGCAAAGGGACTGTACAGAAGCCAAAACTTAAAAAAATGTCTGATGCCTGATATTCAGCGTTCAGTCTATTCAAAGGTTATCTGTACTTCGGCTATTGGATAGTATTACACCAATAGAAATAAAAACGTGAGTTCCTATTCATGTCAATGATTAGTCTGTTCTATTCATTCTATGTATGTGCATTTAATCCTAAAGCCGAAATCCGGAAAGATAATTTTAGAAAAACGGGGCCTAGACGATTTAAGCTTTATAGGTGTAATTCAAACAGTCATTGATGTACACACTAATTCAAACATAGTCATTGATGTACACACCGATAAGTAAAGAGAGATAAAAGAGACGGTTCAATTGGCTTTCGTTCATAAACCCATAAGTGGTAATATTAGCTATCAAACCTATTTTAGCTAACTAATTCGTTTGAGGACTTTGTTAGCTAATATTAAATCACATATACACCACTCTTCTTACCGGCCACTGCAGCCGCAGCCAATGTGCGTTTTCTTGGTCCATGATCGGCAGTAAGACTTTGTGATGGCTCCTCGACTTTCTGGAGAGTGAAACCGGGAGCGCTGAACGGGTTCGATCGCGCCACCTGTGTCATTAACGCGTTGGGGTACATTGTTCCTTATTAAGGGGTGGCTGTGGGGAACAGATAAAGACAATGTGGTTAGGCTAGCTTATAACCCCCCCCACTCAAAAAATGGATGAAACAAATCAAAACGTAATGAGTTAGATTAGTTGGTCAACTTCGGCTTAAAATGACATGTCATGAAAGTTGTTTCAACATGTACTTGTTATTTTAAAGCAAGAGAGTTAACGTTATCTAGGTAAAGTCGTTTGTACACTTCTAGCCTGCTGGCTAGCCCTGAGTGTTAGCTAGTTGCTAGGCTAGCTAACGTTAGCTAGTCGGTCAACATTTTGTTTTTAGATTATCCTTGCTGGAGCAACCGATATTATTGTCTTGAGAAATGTATCCCACATCAATTAATGTGTTTCTACGTAAACTATAAATTCACAAAAAAAAAAAAAAGTTATCTTTAAATGTTCTTTACTTCCACGCGTTCAGTAGCAAAATGGCGCCGCCGTCCTTCACCACCGGCGAATCGTAGAGACCTTCGTGTCTGGCAAGTGTCCGTCCTAACTGTACAAGAGGCTACGTCACCTGAGGTTAGAAGATACGTCAGTTCCGCACTTTTGGTGTCTTTGGGTTGCGCTCTGTGGCGTCCTACCTATGCCAGGCTTTTCTGCATACAATATGAAGGTCTCTGACTGCCCCAGGTGGCAATTTGTGTCATTTGTTTGTGTTGTTCATTCATTGATTTGTCCTTTTCCTTTGTAACAGGCACACATTCAAACAGTGTAGTGAAGAAGGGGCAACAGCGCCTCTTCAACCTCAGGAGGTAGAAGAAAAGAAGAAATTTGTCTTGTCACCTAAAACACTCACAAACTTTTACAGATGCACAATTGAGAGCATCCTGTCGCCGCCTGGTACAGAAACTGCTCTGCCCACAACCGCAGGGCTCTCGAGGGTAGTGCAGTCTACACAAGCACAACGCATCACTGGGGGCAAACTACCTGCCCTCCAGGACACCTACAGCACCCAATGTCACAGGAAGGCCAAGAAGATCATCAAGGACAACAACCACCCGAGCCACTGCCTGTTCACCCCGCTATCATCCAGAAGGCGAGGTCAGTACAGGTGCATCAAAGCTGGGACCGAGAGACTGAAAAACAGCTTCTATCTCAAGGCCATCACTGTTAAACAGCCATCACTAGCACAGAACGGTTGCTGCCTACAGACAGACTTGAATCATCGGCCACTTTTAATAATGTTTACATATCTTGCATTACTCATCTCATATGTATATACTGCATTCTATACTATCTATTGCACCTTAGCCTAGGCTGCCACTCTGACATTGCTCATCCATAGATTTATATATTCTCATTCCATTCCTTAGATTGGTGTAAATTAGGTATTTGTTGTGGAATTAGATATGACTTTTTAGATATTGCTGCTACTGTCGGAACTAGAAGCACAAGCATTTCGCTACACTCGCAATAACATCTGCTAACCATGTGTATGTGACCAATAAAATTAGATTTGACTCAAGTTCTCAAATCAAATTTTATTTGTCACATACACATGGTTAGCAGATGTTAATGCGAGTGTAGCGAAATGCTTGTAGTTGAAGGATGCCACTCAACACTCTTCTTTCACCTTTGAGTTGGACGCTCATCTTACTATGCATGAATGCTTTCAGTTTTTGTTGAAATATTCTCAAACTAGAGCGTCCTTCTGAGGTGTTTTTATGCACAGTGCGCGCCACAAGACTGTTAACCCACGGATCTAAATCCTAGGCATTACCTCAGTGAGCCAACACAAATCTTCAAGTCTCAGGCAAGACAAGGGTTCTCATAATCGGTTCTCATAATCGTAGCTGTCCATCGAACAGTGTACAAACCTCAATAAAGAAAACCACGGGGAGACAATTGAATTACCACATTTATTTCATGATAGTATTTTAAATAAAAACAGATTCAAAATCCTTACCCCCACAATCCATCGTTGGGAAGCTAGCTGCCTGATCAAAGTAACAAACATTTCATCTTTAATATACTGTATTCACTGTGTAACCACAAGTCAACAAAGAGGTTCAGTTTTAGGATAGCATTTTTTGTTTGTTTTTTAAATTTCACTTTCACCTAGACAAAAGACTAACATTAACAATTCACATTAGAAAAATACAGAAATGAAAAAAAAAACACTTATTTTCAACACTGGACAAAAAATGTCAACATCTTGACATCAAAATTCTATGAATGGTCAACATAAGTTAAGTTGCTATCAATATTACCATTTGTCTCTCCTCAGGCAATTGTTAGTGTTACCTCTTCTATGACAATGAAGTGTACATGAGGCAGAGTAAATATCAATTTATAATCCAAGTAACAAAATAGAATACATTGTTAACTCGTATATTTGCTCAACTACCTATTGCAAAAACGTTATTTTTCCCAGATCAGTAGTGTGCAGAACCGCTTAGAAGGGCAGTGTGGGTGCACTAAAAAAGACAGCCAGTCTTGGGTCATGTTCCTTAGGCAACAAACAGGGAAAACACACATTAAAACAGAGAGGATTATACCCATTTTGCTACGGTGCCCTTACTGAACATGACCCAGTAGATGGGACTGGAAGATCTGGAATCTTTAGCACAACAAATCACTACTAAAGAAACATGTACGTAAACTCACACAAACTCACAAAGCTAATACTGGGATTTGGGTCACTGCCCCTCAAGTCAGGTGCCATCATGAGCCATTCACAGGTCAGACCACTTACTTAGTTACTGCAGCATATACCAAAAAACGAGCAATTTAACCAAATAAAATCAGTTTTATAACCTTTATAGCTTGAAAATAAGGGTTTTTCCTCATACAGTGACGAGACCTGAAGTTACACTATTGGACACTGTCACTCCTCCCAGCACTGATCAGATTAATTTAGAGCAGATTAGAATAGACCTGAGCACCATTATTCTACCTAGCTTTATTGTTACTACTAGTGTATATTCAAAAACCAATACAGAAATATTTGTAAATGTTTCTGTAATTAATATCATTTCTCTGTGCTTGAATTAGTGGGAGGGCACTAAGCAGGGTTGAGGTAAATTCCATGTAAATTCCAGTCGATTCAGGAAGTACACTGGAATTCCAATTCTCTTCCATGCTTTTTAATGAGGAACATTTGGAATGGTTTACTTTCTGAATGGACTGGAATTGAAATGGAATTGACACCTACACTGGCACTAAGTGCTATCACTGTGCATGCACTTCACCATCAGAAAAACACCTGGCACCACAGACACTCCAAAAACGACAAACATGTCCTTCAAAAAACTACAACCATGCGTACGATTTGTCTGTCCTTTCTAAAAAATATACACACAAAGGATACACAACATAAGACTTCACACTACGATTAAAAACAACTTCATAATAAAAACAAGTCTCTTTAGACTGTCTTGGCAAGACAGTGTTGGTTTTCCAGGAAGCTGGTGTTGGTTGGGTTGAATACCCCTCCTGCCCTCCTCACGTGGGGTGAGGAAAAGTGAACAAGGAGGGGACAGGATGATAGTCTACCAGCCCAGATTAAAAGTCAGTCAGTCAGTCAGTCCTCCAAGGTGGTGACCAGAGGATGACGATGGAGGGGGTGTGGTGAGCTAGTGAGGTGTGGATGGCAGAGCAGTGGCCAGGTGGTCTGTTGAATAACCGGAGATCTGACCTCAATTGGACAACCTGGTAAAATAACGGTAAAATAATTCAACAACAAAAAGAAAGCAAGGTGGAGATGGTGGACTGCTTACCGGCCGCCACTCTCTGCTTCTGCACCTTGGCTGCTGCCTCCCCCGATACCCAGCGGCACAATCACATTATCCAACACGGCATCCACCACCTTATCAACCGTGCTACACAGGTGACCCTTAACGCTGTTTAGGAGACCCTTGGCGTCGGTTAGCATTCCCTTGAAGGACTGAACCTGATCTGCATCGAGGTGCTGAATGGCGAAGTAGATGGACCCAGCTACAGTGACGAGTACCATGAGCTTTAATAGTACAGAGAGGAAGCCGGGCCTGGCCGGCACGTTGGAGCCCAAGGAGCTGCATCCAGAATAAGACTCTGTATAGATGGAGCGCTCCAGGAGAGACTCGTTCAGCCAGTAGTTGCTGGGTTTCACCGGTCGGCCCGCCGCGCCGCGAATAGGTCGCCTGCAGCTGGCGCTGGGGAGAGAGGGAATAGAGGATGAGTTGAGTGACTAAAGTAATTTAAATCTACTGCTTTAAATATCACTGAAAAGTAGGACTGTGAAGGTCATGGAATTTTGGATGACGTTAATTGGCCAGCCAAATGACCGCAAGTCTCCGCATTAACCATTCGAATAGCAAGAAATGTTAAATATTACTATTACACACATTTTTTCCTGTCCTCCACTCCTGACTGCATGAGCTACCATAGATGACATTTCTGTGTGTACTGCTGCAATTTGTTTGTAGATTTCTATGTGTGCTCATTTTGCTACAACACCTTGTTTGTTTCAGAAAGGAGAAACAGAGATTCATTACGTTGTTAAGAGTCCATGTTACCGTAGAAACGGACTCAACCACACGAATACCTAGCCACCCCGTCTCCAGTCAGCTGTTTGTTAGTTCATTTTTGTTGTTGTTGCGGTTATGACAGTTATTTTATTTTCATGACAGTCTTCATTCATAACTGTGGATTACATGGTTATACAGTAATTGTGCCAGGCCTATTGGAAAGATAAGTACTTTTCCAAAATTATATTTCATCTTTCTGGAAAAAAACAACCATTCTTCAAGGCTACTTTGCTGATGAAGTGAAATGTCAACAGACTTACCTGATGCCTGTGGGTGAAAAGATCTCATTAGCGAGAATCTCTTCAACATTCTCCCTCGTCTTCTTAGGGGTCTGGTCGCCCGTTGCTAGGCTCACCTCCACCACCTGTAGCTGTGAACATTGACAATAGCAACAGATGATTGAGAGGCTGGAGTTTATGGATGCAAGATAATGTTATTTGCACATATTTGCAGTGAACTTTCTTGCTGTTGAAGAAGAAAGCGGTTTTAATGTGACAGCTCTGATTTCCATTGTATGTTTTAAGATGTTATTATTATATTATTATTTATTTATTATTTATTCTATATGGAAAATAAAGTTGAACTCGAAGGCTTACCTTGCTGCTCCGTCTGCTGCTGTTCCTAACAGTGACAGGAGTCTTCCCCCTGCTCCACACAGGCTTCTCCACAACAGGAACAGGCTCTGGTTCCGTAGCGGTACCTATCTCATCTGGCACAGGCAAAGCCAACATGAGTCAGTGAGAATCAAGGCATCTAAACTGACAGTCATACATCATAAAGTAAAAAAGATCCATTCCATTTCAATTCAGGGAGAGGACTGAAATTAAAATTTTCCTCATTGCTTTTCAGTTTTAGGCCTACTTCCTGAATTGAAATGGAATTGATCCCAACCCTGAATTAACTTTATTTGTATAGGTGAGCTGCCTAATTAATGGTGCATGTTCTTGTGCAGTGGTAAGATGATTGCTCTCACCTTCCTCCTTGTCACTGTACTGGCCAGAGTATGTGTTGCCGTTCTGGTTGCCATCTGCCTTGGCTGCAGCGTTAACTGTGGCAGTTTCAGGTGGGCTGGGCGTAGTCTCAGCTGCAGGTGTATCCAGTAGCTTCTGAAGCTTTTTCTCATAAAGCTTCCTGGTGGAGCCTGAGGGAAAGGCAAAGGAAACCAGTTAGGGATGAAGTGAACTGTGGATAAAAAATATATCTCCGCTTGTCTGAGTCTGTTGGTGCACACACCTCCATAGTCTCAAGTAGCTTCCTCTCCTCGTCTCCTTTCCTTCATCTGCACAGGTTTGAAAGAACTGACGAGGTGAAAGGAGATTCCTCAGTAGGCTTCTGCCATTTCGCTTTCACTTCTCTTCTCCAATCAGTGCAGACGAAGGAGAGGAGGACACCTTAGACAAGTGAGAGACATAAGCAGGACTCACCAACTATGGGCCCAGTGTTGACTCCATGCTTCAACAGCTCATCTTTTAAACTTGCATCGGTGAGGTCTGTGACTTCCACTTCTTCTGAGCGAGGCTTGTCTGTCTTTCGGGTAGCTTTCTATGGATTGATTATGGTTAATTAGATTATCTAATAGAGACCAAATATTAGCATATCTAACTTTATCTACCACCTTGGGGCAGCAGGTAGCCTAGTGGTTAGAGTGTTGGACTAGTAACCAAAAGGTTGCAAGATCAAATCCCCGAGCTGACAAGATACAAATCTGTCATTCTGCCCCTGAACAGCCACTGTTCCTAGGCCGTCATTGAAAATAAGAATTTGTTCTTAACACATCCATTAGAGAACCAATTCAAGGCATGAGTTGGAGGGAACAAAATAGTTAAGTGTATATTTCACGGAGATAACATCACATGGGCAACAACCTTCATTTTACAACACAGGTATCTAGTGATTTAATGCATTATGACTAAGATTAGAATATCAATTTACACTCATAGCACTGTAATAACCATTGATAACATAAACATTTCATGACTTACTCTTCCAGATCGGCTCTTGTCGGAGACTACAGGGGCAGGCAATTCTTCATCACTGGAGAACGTGTCTACAGATGGTGGACATTTCTTGTTCTGAACGGTCAAATTTTTCAGGTACAACTGAACGTAGACGTCTTTCTTCTGTTCGGAGCTGGGAAGTGGGACATGGTTGGCCGTGAGCTCACTTTTGAGCTTATCCTTAGTGAGAACAGACGGATCTTCGAGGAATTCCGCCATGCCTGATTGCTTTCTTCTAGCTAAAAACTGTAGCTAGCAAGTAATGCTGAAATGTAGCGGTTAGCAAACTCGGTCGCTAACAACAACAACAACAACAACAAGGAAACGTGCAGAGCTAGCAATGTCGGCAAATGAAAAGACTGGCGCCCAGCGATTTAATTTAGCTAGCATGAACAAGCTATCCGGTTTAGTTACTTTTTTAAATCTTCAGATATATTCACCTCCGATCGCTTGTCTCAGGCTGCGATTATTTAGCAAAAATACAGATGCAATTTAATTGTATATTTAAACTCAACAAGTAAATACGGATTTAAAACTATTTAAAGAACTGTATGCCCTATTAGTTAAAGCCCGGCCTATTTGCGTCTGTCTGTCCGCAGTCGTAAACCAGTTAATACCAAGCTAAGGCAACAAAGAGGAGAGCTATTGGACGGTAGACCGCAATGAGCTATAAACTAGATGGTGATTGGTCGGTCTTGAAAATAACAGATGCACCTGCCACAAAGAAAGAGGTGCTTCAACATCAGTAGGCCTAGTCAGCAGTCAAAATAGTATGTCGTCTGAATTTCTGCCCAGATTGATTTTTGGTATAGTTTAAAAGTCCTTTATAATGACATGAGATGTCATTTCCAATTTTATAACACTGATGATGATGATGAAACTCTGCATCCCCATCTGAAGATGGCAGTGTTATCCACTATATGGTTGAGTCTCTAAACCAGTGTTCCGTGAGAGCAGCCCCCGAAGCACTTCACAATTCACAGACTATAAGTGACAAAGGAAAGCTGTTATAACAGTGTTACATTAAACGTTATAAACATTGTTTGACACAGGCGTACATAGGAATATTCTTAACATAATGCACACGCTGGTCAGATCGTTCTGAAGTATAAATGATAAATTAAGGTAAGATAAGAGGTCACTCCTTATCTCACAAGGAAATAAATGCCCATGGCTAATTTGACCAGCTGAGAGAGAGCGAGAGAGAGAGAGAGCACAGTCATAGAAAAATATTTTTGACCACTGTCTGGCTCCAGTCTTCAGGGCACGCCAGTTGCCAAGCCTTTAAACTCTGTGGTGGTGAAGGCCCTATGATGCCATGGCGACAGTGGTTTGAGGTGGCAGAGTGTTGCCCCTAGACCTGGGCTGCATCCCAAATGGCACCTTATTCCCTATAGTGCACTGGAGCCCATTGGGCCCTGGTCAAAAGTGGTGCACTATACCGGGAATAGAGAGCCATTTGGGACACAACTCTGGCCTTTCTGGGATGCTGCTGCTACCGTAGAAACCAAGCAACGGATCCTCAGCCCACCTCAGCCTTCAGCCTCAAACCACACAGAATGCAGTGCTTGAAGTTTATAGTTCAGGTTTTCCATAGCCGACTTGCCAATGGGGTGTAAGCATAAAAAATGTTGAGCCCTTGAGAAACACCTCTTAAGTTTTCTTTGTATGTCATTTACACAGAAAATACGCGGCGGGCCAAGAATCACAGGAAGTACCTCCTTAAGCATATCAGTCGTGCCCTCTGAAAAATGATCAAAGTGGAGACTGCAATTATCAACGTTCACGTTTTCACAATGAGTTCATGTAAAAATGAAATACTGTATAAGGACATTGCTCTCTTAGGCTACAGTACCATACAGTGATTGTGAATAGCTAATAATATATATTTTGGGATGAATGTTTGTAACCTCTCAAGGCTAGATAAAGATTTTTCAATAGTGTTCTTACTGAACTTACTGAACCTCTCTCATATTTCCCCACCTGATTAAATTGTAGAAGAGTCTCTGCGCACTTAGATCAATGCACATTCAATGAGTCTAAAGTTCAAGCTTTCAGTCATGAAGACCTTCATCTGAGCATGCAGAGTATTTGATTGTCATCTTTTAGCTTTGTCAGTGAATTTGTTTGTCTCCAGATATGGGGGATGTTTAGGCTCTCTGTGACCTATACAGTTAGTGTGCGGAGTTTGGTAACATTTCACTTAAAGCCTGTAGGTATAATGCATGATAAGACTTTTACAACACGTTATTATCATCCTAGTATTATCGTGACTAAGTGTGTCATAGAGAGGCATAACATTATTATAAACCTTATAATTAGAGTTGTATAGTCTCAGATGAGCTCAGATAAGATTCATATACTCAGAAAGTCTCCATATTCAAGCATGTAACAGCATTATGGGTGAGGACTCGGATGAGGTCTTGACTGAAATCCAACTCAAAGATCCAAATGAGTTTTTTTTGATCATTTGGAAAAATGTTGAACATAAGACTCTGTCCTTGGTCCAGTTTATCTTGGATTTTAAGCATTTCTGAATCCCAATCGAGCCAACCTCCGCTGCGTTAGGAGCATAGGAAAACTCAACCTTTTACCACCCAGTGAATGTGTCTGATCCAATTCCACTGACACAACAAAATAAATACTGGTGAAATTGATAGAAGATGTAAAATGTAAATGGTTGAACTTGATGAAAGCACTTTTATATTTTGCATGGAGACAGCCAGGTACATTCAGTGCCGCCTCTGCCTATATAGGGCCCAGTGGCCGAACTCACTCTGAGTCTCAATTTATTGTTGAGAGTTGCAAAAGTAGAAAACACAAGATGCAAAATTTGGTAGTGCATCAGCAGTTCTTCACCTCATGGCAAAATGTGTAGAATTGCATGAAATTAGTTATAAAACAAAAACATTTTCTCTACACCCGATGGCAAAATGTGCAGAGTTGCAGGAAATACATTTAACACTGAAAAAAAGTATCCAGTGCCAAGAGGGGTGGGGGCACGGTAATGTTATGCCCGTGAGGTGGGGTCCCTCCAAACAAAAATCGCTTAGGGCCCCCAAAAGGCTAGGGGTGGCCCTGGGTACATTGCACAAGGAATAGAGTTTACAAGTGGAGTCCACATTCTTTACACTATGTTCGTTATGTGTGTAACCTACAGGTAATCTACTAACTTGTTTTCTGATATCCCAAATCTCCCATTTACCGGGTTTGATGTTTGATTGAATATGGCCCCTTGTGTGATCCTGATCATGCCTGGGTGGGTTTCAACAGTTCCGTGGCTCTGGATACACACTCAAGGTGTGTGTGTGTGTGTGCATGTGTGTGTACCACCACTATACAATAACTGAATCAGAATGGTTGGTTGTTGAGACATTTTCCCTGCTCCCTACACAAACCTACAACAACAACAATCCCCTTAATCCACTGAGGATGTTATTCATAACTGCCAAGCTAATTAAGATCAGACCCTGTCATTTCCTGTTCCAGAGGGAGGTACGGAGCTAGGATGGAGGGATGGAGGGAGGGAGGATAGGATGGATGGAGGGTGGGAGGGAGGGTAGGATGGAGGGAGGGTGGGAGGGAGGGTAGGATGGAGGGAGGGTGGGAGGGAGGGTAGGATGGAGGGAGGGTGGGAGGGAGGGAGGGAGGGAGGGTAGGATGCGGGCGCCGGCACTCTGACTGCGTTTCGTTTCACATGAGCTGAAGAGGAGATTTGTGTGTCCTGGCCTAAGAACAGCCATCCAGCCATCCAGTAGTGGTTCAACTCAGTCTGCTGCTCACACAGTATATTTACGTCTATTGACAATTCAAACTAACTGTACATAAAGGACACACACTTAGTTGTAGACATTTCTCTCTGCAGGGGAAACTGAGATTCTCTCTTAGCCCATCTGTTGATGCTCATATGGCTCTCCACTCATTGGCACCATACCAACTAAGTGCCCCATATACTTGCATTATTGTTATTATAGTTTTAAAAAAATGTTTTATACCAGTTCTGTTTGGCTGTCGAATACAGAAAACACAGTGCACTGCACTGGGTTGCTTCAGATCAGACAAATGTTAGGTGAACTTTCAAGTCTCAAAAGGAATAAAACATTTTTTTTTTTTTTTAAATTCCTGTCTTGGCCACCGGCAAGGTATGGCATGACATGTTAGGTAATTTAGAGCATTCAAAATTCAAAAGGCACGCGCACATCTGAGATATCTTTTTTGCAGGTGCATGGTAACAGTTGAATACAATTAGAAAAAAGAAGAAACCTGCACACTGCTCTTGGTAGTATCACTGCTCTTGGTAGTATCACTGCTCTTGGTAGTATCACTGCTCTTGGTAGTATCACTGCTCTTGGTAGTGTCACTGCACTTGGTAGTGTCACTGCACTTGGTAGTATCACTGCTCTTGGTAGTGTCACTGCACTTGGTAGTATCACTGCTCTTGGTAGTATCACTGCTCTTGGTAGTGTCACTGCTCTTGGTAGTGTCACTGCTCTTGGTAGTATCACTGCTCTTGATAGTATCACTGCACTTGGTAGTATCACTGCTCTTGGTAGTGTCACTGTACTTGGTAGTATCACTGCTC
Source organism: Oncorhynchus tshawytscha (assembly GCF_018296145.1). Taxonomy (NCBI): domain Eukaryota; kingdom Metazoa; phylum Chordata; class Actinopteri; order Salmoniformes; family Salmonidae; genus Oncorhynchus; species Oncorhynchus tshawytscha. The sequence goes on along the minus strand of NC_056447.1, from coordinate 50,126,370 downwards.
TTGGTAGTATCACTGCTCTTGGTAGTGTCACTGCTCTTGGTAGTATCACTGCTCTTGGTAGTATCACTGCTCTTGATAGTATCACTGCACTTGGTAGTATCACTGCTCTTGGTAGTATCACTGCTCTTGATAGTACCCATCCACATCGATGGAACAGTAGTGGAGAGGGTAGCAAGTTTTAAGTTCCTCGGCATACACATCACAGACAAACTGAATTGGTCCACTCACACAGACAGCATCGTGAGGAAGGCGCAGCAGCGCCTCTTCAACCTCAGGAGGCTGAAGAAATTCGGCTTGTCACCAAAAGCACTCACAAACTTCTACAGATGCACAATCGAGAGCATCCTGGCGGGCTGTATCACCGCCTGGTATGGCAACTGCACCGCCCTCAACCGTAAGGCTCTCCAGAGGGTAGTGAGGTCTGCACAACGCATCACCGGGGGCAAACTACCTGCCCTCCAGGACACCTACACCACCCGATGCTACAGGAAGGCCATAAAGATCATCAAGGACATCAACCACCCGAGCCACTGCCTGTTCACCCCGCTGCCATCCAGAAGGCGAGGTCAGTACAGGTGCATCAAAGCTGGGACCGAGAGACTGAAAAACAGCTTCTATCTCAAGGCCATCAGACTGTTAAACAGCCACCACTAACATTGAGTGGCTACTGCCAACACACTGTCAATGACACTGACTCTACTCCAGCCACTTTAATCATGGGAATCGATGGGAAATGATGTAAATATATCACTAGCCACTTTAAACAATGCTACCTTATATAATGTTACTTACCCTACATTGTTCATCTCATATGCATACGTTGATACTGTACTCTATATCATCGACTGCATCCTTATGTAATACATGTATCACTAGCCACTTTAACTATGCCACTTGGTTTACATACTTATCTCATATGTATATACTGTACTCGATATCATCTACTGTATCTTGCCTATGCTGCTCTGTACCATCACTCATTCATATATCCTTATGTACATATTCTTTATCCCCTTACACTGTGTATGACAGTAGTTTTTTTTGGAATTGTTAGTTAGATTACTTGCTCGTTATTACTGCATTGTCGGAACTAGAAGCACAAGCATTTCGCTACACTCGCATTAACATCTGCTAACCATGTGTATGTGACAAATAAAATTTGATTTGATTTGATTTATCACTGTTCTTGGTAGTATCACTGCTCTTTAATAAGCTTTACGTATCGACCTCACGGCCTTCGTCAGAGCTTTTGTGAGTTTTTAAAATTAGCACCCTTTAGAGGAAAACTGAAGTGTGAACGAAACGTCTATTCCTAGTTTAATGGAGTCATATCTAATAAATACTATGCAAGGGTCAACACTACCCAATACATATTCAAGATCTAGGCCCATATTCACAAAAGTCTCACTGAGTTCTGATATTGGATCAGTTTTACCATCAAGGATCATAATCAATAAGATTACATGGACAAAGAGGATCTGATCTTAGATCAGCACTCCTACTCTGAGACACTTTTTGAATACACGGCCTAAAGTTACCCCTGACCAGCTCACATCCCAGTAGACATTAGTACAGGAGTTAGAGCTTTCAACCCTGTAAATCTTTTATCCTCCTTGCTGTAATTTAAGAGATCACGGGCCCTATGTGCATACCTAAGCTTAGCCGGTGCCAGGAGAGCTACAGTGCTGTACGTCAAACACAATCACCAGCCCAGCAGCCCTGAACAAACATAAATCCATCTCGTGTCCCCCAGCACAGACCTGGCTCTCCGAGACAACCTTATGCAGTTCAGCCTCACAGCGTCCCTCAGCAACTCAATACCTGCAGCACAATTAAGGGAACTTTTACCCTGGCCAACAAAAAACCACCCTGCTAAGTGAATGTCTCCTTATGTAGGCGACAGCTGATATAATAGCCATAGCTAAAGAGTCTTTGATTAAATTCTATGGGCCTGTTTCCGGGACAGAGATTACTCCTAGTCCTGGACTGTAAAGTTATTTTAATGGAGATTCTTAGCATGCTAAATGTTATTGAAAAGGAACAACAGATGTGTAAGCAACATATCACTGAAATTCTCAACGGTAATTCAGACAAACAGTTAAATCCTTCACCCAACCATGGTTTAACCATGTCTCAAACCTTCACTGAACAAACATAAATTAATATGGCCGACCTACTTTAAGATTGAGATCACTTTATTGGTGAATTGCACACAAGGTCCAACCAAAAATGTTACTTCTGCTTTTAACCCAACCCCTTTGAAAGACGCACATACAAATACAGTTTGTTTTATTTGGCAGTGTGGGGGGCTGCCACACTGGGACAACGGGGAGCTGTTGTGAGGGTGGGTTGTAGGTGCCTTGCTCAGGGACACAACAGCAGGCAATGGCATCTAGGAATTGATACCAGCAACCCTGCCAACTCACTTCCTGACAGATTTGTTCCTGTCGGACCAGGGATTTAAACTGGCAAACCGTCCAGTTCCAGTTGCTGGCTCGCCTCTCTAACTGCCTGGCTACCTGCCGTTACATGGTTTAACCAAGCCACGAACCCAGTTGACCATACATAGCCTACAGTCCTGTGGCTGACTGACACGGTTGAACCGAGTGGCTGGCCGGTACCTCAGGATGAACAGAGAGAGGGTAACCTGGAAAGCTCTTGAATGAACAGGAAATAAATATTTCCGTGCTTAACTTGGCCCAGGAACCCTCAGTCAGGCAGGGCAAGCAGTCAGACCAGCTTCTGCTCCGTCTCTTAAGCGCTGCCCTCCGGTCGCTTCACATGGTTGAATGAACACCGAACCAACTGCCACGGCGGATGCGTGGAAAAGCCAAAGAGCAAAATACTTTTCTCAAAAGACTCCTGTGCTGTGATGTGCCGGTGGCAGCCATGGCATCAGCCTGCCCTCTGGCTCTGTCCGTTTCCCTCTCTCTCTCTCCATCCTCTCCTCTCCATCCTTGATGCCTGGACTCTGAGCTCACCAGCCTGGCCCAGCAGCCCTCTACCGGAGCAGCAGACTGAGGTTCAAATACAATGCATTTCAAATCCTTTAGCTGGCCACGATTGAGCTGGGCTAGATTGAGCTGGGTTAGATTGAGCTGGGCTAGATTGAGCTGGGCTAGATTGAGCTGGGTTAGATTGAGCTGGGCTAGATTGAGCCGGGCTAGATTGAGCTGGGCTAGATTGAGCTGGGCTAGATTGAGCTGGGTTAGATTGAGCCGGGCTAGATTGAGCCGGGCTAGATTGAGCTGGGCTAGATTGAGCTGGGCTAGATTGAGCTGGCCAGATTGAGCTGGCCATGATTGAGCTGGGCTAGATTGAGCTGGGCTAGATTGAGCTGGCCACGATTGAGCTGGCCACGATTGAGCTGGGCTAGATTGAGCTGGGCTAGATTGAGCTGGGCTAGATTGAGCTGGGCTAGATTGAGTGCACCTGGCTTAACAGTCCAATAGAATAGCCCCAAAATGGCAAACCCTGGCACCATCTGGCACTACTGGCAGGCTAAGGCAAACACTCAAGGTATTTGAAATAGAATTTGAACCCAAGTCTACCCTCCATCGGAGCAGGCCACCAGTCGTCCTGGAGTCTGGAGCCTCACTGTTAACCCTACCTAATAAATCAACCAGCATTCAGTAGAAACACAAGCAGCACTCCCAGTCACACTGGGCCAGATCGAGGGAGATGTCAACATCTCAATGTGTTTATCATTTCACTGTAGGGGAGAGTGGGGTAAGTTGAGCCAAATGGGTAAATTGAGCCACCCTTGCTTCTAGGAAACCATAAACAACATTTTATGATTTGACCAAATATTTAGGAAGAAGTCATCATTTCATGGAGTCTGTGAAGGAAGAACGCACCGGGCAAAAAACTGGTTGAATCAACGTTGTTTCCACATCATTTCAACCCAAATAATGTGATGACATTCAATCAACGTGGAAAACTGATTGGATTTGCATAAAGTAATCAACAAAAGGGCATTTTGTATTTTTTTATTACCAACTTTTGACCTAAATCCAATGATATGGTGAAATGTTTTCTTGATTTCACATTGAATTCACGTTAGTTGACAAGTCTACCAAATGAACTGACATCTGTGCCCAGTGGGAAACTACATGGAAAAAGTGGTCAGCAAGTTAAGTCCAAAAAAACAGATTTTTACCAAGTCAAATTCATGTTAGAGGTTTCATGATGCTTGTATCTTAACCAAAGTAGATTGTTCTCTACATAAGTCAGGGTCTCTATAAGCTTCAATATGAGGTCCTAAACCTAGCATGAAAATAAATCCTTGTAGCTGTGTGGGCTAATATAGTCAAAATGTTTGCCTTGGGGTAAGCAGAGACAATGGCTATGTGGTAAGTTGAACCAATAGTTGAGCCAATGGCAAGCTGAGCAAATTGAAGTGTTTTCTACCCAGGCGTAATGCAAGGCATTATCGATGGGATAAGAGGTAATAACAGGGCCTGGCCTGTGTTAAGTTTTTGTTAGGTGTTAAAACAATGCTAAAAATATGATTAAAATGATTAAAAGACAAAAAAGTTATTGTGATTGTGTTGAATTGTGTTTGGGAAATAAGGATAGACATGGTTTTTAAAAGGTAGTGGTCATATTTCATTCAATACATACATGTGTAGGTGTCTTAACTTACCCTGTCCAGCGGCTCAACTTACCTCATACCCGGGGGAGACCACTTTTTATGAACAAGCTATGTTTTCAAAACTGTAATATTTACATGGATTCTGATTATTTTCAGGGATACATAACATCCTGAAATACTGTATATGTAGACATCTTTGTTAGAAAGAATACTATATTTCCCTTGAGGGAGTGATGCTGAATTTAAAAAACACCTAAACTTACCCCACTCTCCCCTTTTTGGCATAGCTCCAGCCTACATTTTCAATTAAGAAATGAATTGGAGATTGGATGGAAAGTGGATGAAGAGTGGATCTACCATAGCTGATAATAAAAGTCTTGTCAGGGGTGCATGGCTGGAGACCTTTGCCTACATGTAGTTGAAGAGATGATATTATATGAAAAAAATATGATCTTGATCGTAAGGAATAAAGAGGTCAATAATGTATTTTTTTTCTAATTTTAAAGCAGATCATGAATCACAAGCCAAGCATAGACTCTCAATATGTGTTTTAAAATGATCAGATTTATTTGGTAAGTCAGTTGAAACTATGGGTGCCCACTGCCCACCCACAATCAGAGTGGACAGCGTGAAGTGAGTTGTTTGCATAGAGAAGCAATAGTAAGCACTTTGAAACGGAGCATTGAATGTTATAGAGGAAATCGGACATCGCCACCTTAAAAGAATGTTCCTTTATTCTACAGTTCTATGTTAAAAAAAATAATAAAGGTCTCCCAGTGAAACGGAAGTCAGTGTTGAAAAGTATTTTTCCAAGGTTCCGTGTATGAAACATGAATGCTTTCAATTCATCTCAAGAGCATGAGAGAGAAAAAAATGTCTGGTATTGGTGGTCTGCAGTTTTGGGGAAGACACTCTGAAAATATAGTTTACCAAGCTACCAATTACTGGAAGAAGTTAACCTACACTATAGCTACCATTGAGAAAAATTTAGTTTACCAAGCTACCAATTACTGGAAGAAGTTAACCTACACTATAGCTACCATTGAGAAAAATATAGTTTACCAAGCTACCAATTACTGGAAGAAGTTAACCTACACTATAGCTACCATTGAGAAAAATATAGTTTACCAAGCTACCAATTACTGGAAGAAGTTAACCTACACTATAGCTACCATTGAGAAAAATATAGTTTACCAAGCTACCAATTACTGGAAGAAGTTAACCTAAACTATAGCTACCATTGAGAAAAATATAGTTTACCAAGCTACCAATTACTGGAAGAAGTTAACCTACACTATAGCTACCATTGAGAAAAATGTAGTTTACCAAGCTACCAATTACTGGAAGAAGTTAACCTACACTATAGCTACCATTGAGAAAAATATAGTTTACCAAGCTACCAATTACTGGAAGAAGTTAACCTACACTATAGCTACCATTGAGAAAAATGTAGTTTACCAAGCTACCAATTACTGGAAGAAGTTAACCTACACCATAGCTACCATTGAGAAAAATATAGTTTACCAAGCTACCAATTACTGGAAGAAGTTAACCTACACTATAGCTACCATTGAGAAAAATATAGTTTACTTAACTAAAGTTACTTTGAAAAAGAAGTTCACTGCATCCAAAGTACATCCAAATATATTTAAATCTGAAATCTGACTACAAATTGCAAGAACTGGTCACTCTGGAGTCAGATCTGAGTTAACAGAATGTGTAATTTGGCCTATTAAACATAAAAACCCATATTTGATTTTTGCAACAAAAAAAGTAGTGTGTAGTTCCAGTAGTTAGCTACACCGCTACATGGCAAAAAAGTTATTAACTACTAAAAACACTACCCAAGATTTGAATTTAGTGCAACTACCACCAAACTACTGCAATACTTAGTTAAATTACCAGTTAAACTATAGGTTGTTCTCTTCTCCCCAGCACCGGTAATCTAGTATTGGGAAGTTGCAATAGGCCACAGAAAGAAACACATACTTTTGACGACAGCAAAGATGGAACAAATTATAATATTACTGCTTTTTCAGCAAAACAAGAAATTGTAATTGAGTTAAGAAGTTAAATAAAGAGGATAGTCTAACTGAATGGTTATGGGGGGGTTTACACTCAAGGCCATCAATGGTCTTGCCAGTTTCGTCACTGCCTTGCTTATTGACAGCGCCAACCCTGTTTGGGTTGGCGCCCCCCCCTTGGGTTGTGCCGTGGCAGAGAACTTCGTGGGCTATACTCGGCCTTTTCTCAGGATGGTAAGTTGGTGGTTGAAGATATCCCTCTAGTGGTGTGGGGGCTGTGCTTTGGCAAAGTGGGTGGGGTTATATCCTTCCTGTTTGGCCCTGTCCGGGGGTGTCCTCAGATTGAGCCACAGTGTCTCCTTACCCCTCCTGTCTCAGCCTCCAGTATTTATGCTGCAGTAGTTTATGTGTCGGGGGGCTAGGGTCAGTTTGTTATATCTGGAGTACTTCTCCTGTCCTATCCGGTGTCCTGTGTGAATTTACGTATGCTCTCTCTAATTCTCTCTTTCTTTCTCTCTCTTGGAGGACCTGAGCCCTAGGACCATGCCTCAGGACTACCTAACATGATGACTCCTTGCTGTCCTCAGTCCACCTGGCCGTGCTGCTGCTCCAGTTTCAACTGTTCTGCCTGTGATTATTATTATTTGACCATGCTGGTCATTTATGAACATTTGAACATCTTGGCCATGTTCTGTTACAATCTCCACCCGGCACAGCCAGAAGAGGACTGGCCACCCCACATAGCCTGGTTCCTCTCTAGGTTTCTTCCTAGGTTTTGGCCTTTCTAGGGAGTTTTTCCTAGCCACCGTGCTTCTACACCTGCATTGCTTGCTGTTTGGGGTTTTAGGCTGGGTTTCTGTACAGCACTTTGAGATATCAGCTGATGTACGAAGGGCTATATAAATAAATGTGATTTGATTTGATTTGATCGTTGGTATGGATGAACCCTCCAAAAATAAACAAAAACGTTGTATAAATGTACTGTATGTACTTACTTAAACAAGAGTTTGCTTACTCAAAGGAATTTATCAGAACAGGTTTGGTCCAGTCATTAGCTTTCATTCAGTTCCGAGCTGTCTAAAGCTCATGCAATGTGCCAAGGCAGGCAAACACAAGTTCTGGTAAACCACATCCTGTGGTAAAACACACACTCTGGTAAAACACACACTCTGGTAAAACACACACTCTGGTAAAACACACCCTGTGGTAAAACACACGCTCTGGTAAAACACACCCTGTGGTAAAACACACACTCTGGTAAAACACACACTCTGGTAAAACACACCCTGTGGTAAAACACACACTCTGGTAAAACACACGCTCTGGTAAAACACATCCTGTGGTAAAACACACACTCTGGTAAAACACACGCTCTGGTAAAACACACCCTGTGGTAAAACACACACTCTGGTAAAACACACACTCTGGTAAAACACACACTCTGGTAAAACACACGCTCTGGTAAAACACACGCTCTGGTAAAACACACACTCTGGTAAAACACACACTCTGGTAAAACACACGCTCTGGTAAAACACACCCTGTGGTAAAACACACGCTCTGGTAAAACACACCCTGTGGTAAAACACACACTCTGGTAAAACACACCCTGTGGTAAAACACACACTCTGGTAAAACACACACTCTGGTAAAACACACACTCTGGTAAAACACACCCTGTGGTAAAACACACGCTGTGGTAAAACACACACTCTGGTAAAACACACACTCTGGTAAAACACACACTCTGGTAAAACACACACTCTGGTAAAACACACCCTGTGGTAAAACACACACTCTGGTAAAACACACCCTGTGGTAAAACACACACTCTGGTAAAACACACCCTGTGGTAAAACACACACTCTGGTAAAACACACCCTGTGGTAAAACACACACTCTGGTAAAACACACACTCTGGTAAAACACACACTCTGGTAAAACACACACTCTGGTAAAACACACACTCTGGTAAAACACACCCTGTGGTAAAACACACACTCTGGTAAAACACACACTCTGGTAAAACACACACTCTGGTAAAACACACACTCTGGTAAAACACACCCTGTAAAACACACCCTGTGGTAAAACACACACTCTGGTAAAACACACCCTGTGGTAAAACACACACTCTGGTAAAACACACACTCTGGTAAAACACACACTCTGGTAAAACACACACTCTGGTAAAACACACACTCTGGTAAAACACACGCTCTGGTAAAACACACGCTCTGGTAAAACACACACTCTGGTAAAACACACACTCTGGTAAAACACACGCTCTGGTAAAACACACCCTGTGGTAAAACACACGCTCTGGTAAAACACACCCTGTGGTAAAACACACACTCTGGTAAAACACACCCTGTGGTAAAACACACACTCTGGTAAAACACACACTCTGGTAAAACACACGCTCTGGTAAAACACACCCTGTGGTAAAACACACCCTGTGGTAAAACACACGCTCTGGTAAAACACACACTCTGGTAAAACACACACTCTGGTAAAACACACGCTCTGGTAAAACACACCCTGTGGTAAAACACACCCTGTGGTAAAACACACCCTGTGGTAAAACACACGCTCTGGTAAAACACACACTCTGGTAAAACACACGCTCTGGTAAAACACACGCTCTGGTAAAACACACGCTCTGGTAAAACACACGCTCTGGTAAAACACACGCTCTGGTAAAACACACACTCTGGTAAAACACACGCTCTGGTAAAACAGCATAGCATTTTTCCCGCTATTATTTTATTTATATAATCCTGAAAACGTAAACTTTTCATTCCTTCATTGTACTGTTTGGGCGGGCCTCTCTCTAGTTTAGTGTTGACCTATTTGTAACATAGAAGAAGTGTTATGTCATTGTAAGTGTCAGTTCCAAGGGGATTGGGTGGAGATAAGCCTACAACAGGAAGTGACAAGTGTTGTTGTCATGTTTACTTGTTTTCCAATACAATGATCCTCTTCATCATAGATCAATATTTGGGAGTCAGTCAGTGAAGCCCTTACATGGGTTTCATGGTTTCTCGGTAGTAGTCGGTTGCCAATCCACCAGAGGCCTATCGATGGTCTGAAGCCTCACAGCGAGCAAGGTTGATCCGTGCCAGCTGTGAGGGGACTGATGTGCCAAAGTCTACTGGGTTTGGCTCCATCCTCACCCCCTGGCTTCCAACACCCACGTATCCAGCTGAGGTACAATAATTCGACACCTCTTCAGCAGCAGGACCCTTTAGCGTGACAACCACCGCTTTGTTTTATATCTCAGCCTGTATTTTGAACGCAATAAAAAATTACAGTCAGCAACATCCAAATTGTGTTTTTTTATACACTTCTGGAATGTAATTGGAAGTCCCCCCCCAACTCCTTTATCCCTCCCTTTTCCTATGTGGGATTTAACCTACACTTTGTGGTAACCTTGCTAAGATATCCGTTTTTTTTCTACGCTCTCCTCTACTGAATAAAGGGTTTGTTTCTCTATGTCTTGCTTGTGAAGACTTCAAGGACAGCTCCCTCCATCTGGCATTAAGTAGTCCTGGTGCTCCTGGTGCCAGTGGCGAGTTAACTGACACTACTGCACTTAGACTAATGGCAGTGAGTGAACAGAACACACCAGTCATCTCCCATAAGTTACGTCGGTAGGTAGGCCACCTACTCACCTTGGATTGGAACATGCTCCCAGGCCAAACTTCCTCATCCCCAATCACAGTGAGGCTCTTACTGTGAGTCTTACCACCCACTGAACCACTGAATCAAACATGGAAAGAAAGCGAGGCATGAAAAGAGGGATTGTCTCTCGACTAGAGCGCACATACATTAGATCACCCCAGTGTAGGAGTGAACAAGAACATGGAACTTATATCTTAAAGAAATGTCCTCCTTTAGAAACTGCTGCATCCCATCCCATCCTTATAAAGATGGATTGAGAACTTAGAAATATAAGATTACTTTATTGTCCAATGACCAAGAATGTCTGACAAATGTCTTCTTTCTCCCGATCCCTATGAAAGACAGACGTAGAAACATGTTGGGGAGGTTGGAGCAGAATAATAGTTTTATTTTCATTTATTTTTACTTAAGTTTTGCAGGAAAGACAACACTGGTCGCTGTCCTCAACCCTTTCTTTTAAAAGCAGGTATTTTCGGTGGTTTTGGTTGAAGACTCTCAGTGGCTCAATGAGCTGCAAACCCCTGACTTTCCTCTCCAACGATTCCATTATATTTGTTATTTTAAACACCTTACAACATGTAAAACCAGCCACTTTAAATGCGATGTTGTTGGACAGGATGTACAGAAGAAGAAGAAATGTAATGTAAATGTGTCCAGGATGTGTCCCTTCATTTTCTTGAAATAAGTTGTCTAAGGCTTCATTTATTGTGCGGGCTGGTCCTGTGCTTTTGTACTCAGCTTAGGAAAAGAGATGAGCTTGGAGAGGATCTAGCTCTAACCAGAGAGTGACTGTCTGCAGTACAGACACAACATCTACACGTGAATGCTGCGGGGGAAAAAACTGATCTGCACCATCATCACCACCACCACCACCCTGTGCAAATCAAATCACCACTTAGTCAGAACATCAGAGTGCAGCCCAGTGTCTCACCTCTCCTCCTCTCCTCTCACCTCTTTTAAACCCCCAGCCTGCCTCAATGGAAACATAAACAGAAAGCTTTTTTAAGAATGAGAGGGTTTTTCTTTTTCAGTTTGTTGCTAAATATAGTCTCCAGTCCAGGCTGCCCAGTGGGAGGTGAGAGGCAGCCAGGTACCACAGCCACGTTCAACAAAGATGAGCCCCAGGTCCTGCCCAGTGCCCGACGGGTGGCAACTGCCGGTGGTCTTCCCTTTTTAGGTCCGTCCAAAATGAACTCTATTCGCTATATAGTGCAGTTTTTTTTTTACCAGGGCCCATAGGGATCTGGTCAAAAGTAGTGCACTATATAGGGAAAAGGACTATGGGTCCTGGTCAAAAGTAGTGCACTACATAGGGAATAGGGTCTATGGGCCCTGGTCAAAAGTAGTGTACTACATAGGGAATAGGGTCTATGGGCCCTGGTCAAAAGTAGTGTACTACATAGAGAATAGGGTCTATGGGCCCTGGTCAAAAGTAGCACACTACATAGGGAATAGGGTGCCATTTGGAATACAACCTTTCTCTTATGCACCGGCTGTTAAGTAAACACTGCAATCCTGTGGTCGCAGGATGGCGTGACAGCGAGCGAAAGGATTCACTGTGCAGTTATGGCAGTTAGTTACACGCAGCTAAGGGTGTGCTGTCTCTCTCATCCTGATTAAGACCTCCCCTAGCTTTCCCAATCTGCCACCTCCCAAGTCTACCTTCCCTCTCTGTCCCTATGGCTTGGGGTTGAGGACCAGGCAGCGACAGGTCGGGATGGAGGGTTCGATCCTGGGACCCTGCTGGGATGATAACTCCTGGTGGGGGCAGTGTTGGACCTTACCTGTCCTCCTACCCTACCTCCCAAACGGCAGGCTTTGATATCCAAAGGACTGAAAGTTGGGTAATTCCTTGTTTCGCGTCCTTAGTTCCCATGCAGAGCCAGTGTGCCATGAGTGATCTCTAATATAAGTCACAGAAATAGAGAGCATCTGAAATCTGAGGTTCTCCCTTGATTATACCATGACAATTGAATTCCTGAAGTAATAAGTCAAATGAACTAGGGAAACAGGTGCACTTAGAAAATAATAATATTATTATTGTAATTTTTTTAATAACAATTATGAAGACACAAATAAATAAAAATAAATCACATATAAATCAAATCAAATAGCAAAAGGTACAATTATCAGCAGCAAACGCTGATAATACACAGTTAGCATTAGAACTTGGTGACAAATTGCAGCAGATACAATTTCATAATACAGATATATTTTCTGAGCTTTTCGAATCAACTAGTACAATTATTGTTAAAATTAGTATTATTATGTTTTTTCTTACTTTCCCTCTCTTTCTATGAAACAAGGATATTTGCTGCGTCTCAGGATACCCAAACACCTTTTAAAAGGTTTTTCCAACAGGTGTACTTGACAAAACGTTGGCACCCAGGAATGCTATATAGACCATTGTATGAAAATGCCAAAGAAAACACTTGTGTACACAAAGAGCAATACCAGAAACAATTACGAGAGGAAGCAAATAACGATCCATTGACTGAACCAAGCAGCTACAGATGTAGGATCTTAATTTGATCACTCTGTTGTTGTAGGAAATTTCCTGCATAACAGAAAATGTAAAGTTGTAGTGTATTCAAGGTTTAAAAAAGGTTTCTAAACTTTGTAATTTCCACTTTAACATTTGTAATACTAGAAATGAATTAATCCCGACACAAATACATTAATTATAATCCACACAATAGTTCACATTTCCTTTTGACGCATGATTATTTTACTGTTGTGAGAAACTGGTCAAATTAAGATCCTACATCTGTACTAAAACGGGAGACAGGCTTTCTGAAAGTGGCATGCCCTTTATACAATCATTTGTTACATACATATATGGATAGTGCTCCCTCCAATTCAAGACAGCTTCAAGATATATACACATATATACTGTGCATTTGGAAAGTATTGTCTTTCTCCACATTTTGTTACATTACAGATTTTTTTGCTTTATTACTATACACACAATATAAAAAGACTTGTCCCGAAGCCATTCCTGCATTGTTTTGGCTGTGTGCTTCCTGTTGGAAGTCGAACCTTCGCCCCAGTCTGAGGTCTTCAGCACTCTGGAGCAGATCTTCATCAAGGTTCTCTCTGTACTTTGCTTCAATCATCTTTCCCTCGATCCTGACTGGTCTCACAGTCGCTGCCTCTGAAAAACACCCCCACAGCATGATGCTGCCGCCACCATGCGTCACCGTAGGGTCGGTGCCAGGTTTCCTCCAGACGTGACGCTGGCATTCAGGCCAAAGCCAAAGGTTTCATCAGACCGGAGAATCTTGTTTCTCACGGTCTGAGAGTCCTTTAGGTGCCTTTTGGCAAACTCCAAGTGGGTTGTCATGTGCCTTGTCAAGGCCCTTCTCCCCGATTGCTCAGTTTGGCCGGGCGGCCAGCTCTAGGAAGTGTCTTCGTGGTTCCAAACTTGTTCCATTTAAGAATGATAGAGGTCACTGTGTTCTTGGGGACCTTCAATGCTGCAGAATTGTTTTAGTACCCTTCCCCAGATCTGTGCCTCGACACAATCCTGTCTCGGAGCTCTACGGACAATTCCTTCGACTTCATGGCTTGGTTTTTGCTCTGACATGCACTGTCAACTGTGGGACCTTATATAGACAGGTGTGTGCCTTTCCAAATTATGTCCAATCAATTGAATTTATCACAGGTGGACTCCAATCAAGGAGTAGAAACAATGGAAACAAGGATGATCAATGGAAACAGGATGCACATGAGCTCAATTTCGAGTCTCATAGCAAAGGGTCTGAATACTTATGTAAATAAGGTATTTCTGTTTTTCATTTTTAATAAATGTGCAAAAAAATTCTACAAACCTGTTTTTGTTTGTCATTATGGGGTATTGTGTGTAGATTGATGAGGAAGTTGAATACTTTTTTTTAACAAGGTTGTAACTTAACAAAATGTGGAAAAAGTCAAGGGGTCTGAATACTTTCCAAAGGAACTGTATATTTTTTAAGAGAATTATGAATTTTTGAACTATTTTATTTATTCATTATCCATGAGGCAAAGTTGTTGCTCATGGTTTCACCTATGGATAATAATACAGAATAAGTCAAGTATTCTTTATCCATTGAGAGCTTTGTCTGTCCTTGCAATGCTCCCTTTTACAAATGGAGGAGGGAGATCATAGTTCAGTCTGTAAGTCAGTCTAGGCTACCTGTAAAGGACCACAGGGGTGGCGAATAGCAGGGCTGTGGCTTTCTGAGCTTCTTAGTGGTGCAGGCAGAAGGATTTACGGTAACTCTCAGACAAGCGTTCACAGCTTGGGCTCTTGGCAAGACAGCCATATTATCTCTGGCCGGACATCACACCCACTGGTCCTGAGGTCCAAGAGTACCTATACACAAAACCCCTCACCCTAGCTTAGGATGTTTGGATGATAAATCGCCCGACTTTTAGTGGCAGGCAGGACCAAAAAATATTGGCCTTGCTGGGGAAATCAATTGGAATTCATTCACAGTGAGAATGCTGCATGTTGGGTGGTTTGATCTGATTTACCTCCTTTTTCTAATTGGCATAGGGTGCGTCCCAAACAACACTCTATTCCCTATATAGTGCCCTACTTTTGACCAGGGCCCAGAGGGCTTCCATTAGGATAGGGTGTCATTTGAGTCGGAGTGATACTCTTCCTCCCATTAGTGTATAGTATGTGTTTTCTGCCTTCCTGCAAATTCAGAACAGGTGCAATAGCAAGACAGAAGTGGTGTAAGGAATACAATTTGGTACCAAGCATCTATGGGGGGGGTGACACCTAATACATTCCAGTCGAGATCAGGTGCTTTGACCAAATTGTCTTTGAGTGTTTTTCTTCCTCTGTTGGGACTTTATGTCTCTATGTAACTGAACCAGATCGCAGCCTTGCTTAGGCTGGCGGCTTCCAATACTTCTGGTTTTGATAAAAGGAGAGGTTGAGGATTTGAGATGTTCTGCCCGGAGGTGAGCGCTGGAACAGTTGGTATACTATAAAACAGAATTGACCGAATGAGGTGTAATTGTGTTTTATGGGAGAATAATATGTTTATAATACAATAACATCATTGTATTAAATTTCCATCACACAGCCCATTTTTCATAGTTTTTTTTTTGTCTCAGTCTGTGTATAATCTTCTTTCCTTTCTTTTCTAAAGGGCACTGCTGGGATAGTATACTTTTGTTTCAAAACAAACAAAGTGTTCACTGTACAACAAACACTGCTGGTCCTGTATCTCCTAAAAGCTTTTATTGTTTTCATTGACACTTTAAACTAAGTGTTACTCCTGTCCGTCCTGAAGCTATTTCTTTCTTTCAGCAGTTAGTGTGCAGCCTTCATATAATGCCAATCTAGTACCAGGTGTTTACAATGTCCCAGTGCCAATGATCAAAAACGCATTCCCGCCAAAGTCACCAACCAACCGCCCCTGAGAAAATGCTTTGATGTTAAGGCCCGGGTTAAGACTGATTACCAGTGCTACTATTAGGTCTTGGTGGACGAAGTCTGTTCTCCAGAGTTCCAGAGTAGAAACACCCTCAGTCAGAATAAGTGTGTGTTCCAAATTCCCTATATTGTGCACTACTTTTGACAAGATCCCTATGGGCCCTGGTTAAAAGTAGTGCACTATAAAGGGTATAGGGTGCCATTTGGAACACACACTCAGAGTAGCTCTTTCGTGTACAGTACAGTACATACCCTGCCTAGCTAGGTCTTCAATGGCACTCAACATCATTTTCAGAAGAGCCAGACCAAACATGCCAGGGCTAGACCACAGGGTTGGTAGTTGGTAGCAGTCACAGCCCCTCACAGCACATTCTTTCTGAAGGGTGAAACTCGAGCTGGTCCTATTTTTCAGCGGCTTGTCAGACTCAGTGTGGTACTGGGAGAGAAACTAAGGGGAACAACTGTTGTTACCTTTCCCTATGTCTCATTTCTTCAAAAATTTATTTTTTAAAATAAATATTATTTATTTGTTTTATTATTTATATATATATTTTTTCTTAGTTTGAATTCACAGAAGCTTTTGTACTGAACTTGAAAATAGGGGCAGAGCCTGGAACAAATTTAGCCAACGGTCTTTGATGTATCTTTTCACCCTGTAGCTTCACCCTGTACCCATCCCCTTTTATGCATTTGTCATGTTTAACATTTGGGTCATTTAGCAGACACTCTTATCTCTCCACCCACCTCTTTGCAGCAAAAGCATCTACAATGTGGCTTGAATTGATGCAGGGGGAACACCTTGGAGGGGGGACACACACCCACACCTTGGAGGGGGGGGCACACACCTTGGAGGGGGGCACACACCTTGGAGGGGGGCACACCTTGGGACCAGATGTGTGGGTCTGATGATGACTGGAGAGACATTTTAGAACACGGGGTGGCAACAGATATATTATATATATGGGTACTAAAAAAAGGTATTTACAGTAAATATTCCCCACAAATATTTAGTGTGAATTCACAATGGCCTTTGTATTAAAGGGGAAGGAGTTTTGCTAGAGAACGCAAGGAACTTGAACTTGGAAAACTATGTAGATAAATCTATAAAATGTTGAGCTCCCGTAGTCGCTAACCCTCCTCCTTTTTAAACTGTGTGTGTGTGTGTGCCTGTGTGATAACACCTCAGTACTTTAAAGAGATTCGGGGGTTTCAGAAAGCAGAAAATGAAGGCCAGAGTCCGAGCCTTCTGCCCTGGCCTCATGAAGTGGTCACTGTGGCATTGCTTAGTCTTGGCAGGTGTTGTTTGTGGGGGGAGAGAGAGCATTGGGGGTGTCTGACTCTGTGTGTGTGTCTGACTATGTGTCAGTTTATGTGTGTGTGTTTGTGTGTCTGACTGTGGCTACCCTCTCTGGCCTTGTGCTCTGGTCTACAAGAGAGGGTGGCTCCGTCTCGCCACCCCCCACCCACCCGCCCACCCTGACAACGAGCAGCTCCAGGTCGAACTGCCTGCTACCTGCCTCCTCTCATTCCCCTGACCTCAGAGAACGAACCTTGGCCAGCTGGACACGGCCTGAAACCTCACACAGTCACCACATAGCCACCACCAATGGCTGCTCTGGCCTGGCCTGCCACCCGCCAACCCACTGCCCTCGACCGACCTATCACCCAAAACATTACCATAAACTTCAGCCGCACTGCCAAGCAACACACAGCACAGCTCACAGTCAGACACAGTTAGACCCCCTCTCCACCCCCGTGCCCAAGTAAAGATAGCTCTGCAGTGAAGTCTGAGGGACGAAGGGAGGAGGGTGAGGGGTTGGTTAAGGAGGTGGTTGTGTGTTTGTGTGTTTGTGTGTTTGTGTGTGTGTGTGTGTGTGTGTGTGTGTGTGTGTGTGTGTGTGTGTGTGTGTGTGTGTGTGTGTGTGAAGTGTGTGTGTGCGTGTGTGCGTGCGTGCGTGGAGGCTCTCTTGGTTCTGGTGGTGGCAGTTTACACACAGCCTAAAAACCTACCATGGTGTTTTATGTTCTGTGACTTGTGGTGTTGCCATAGTGCTGGTTGCCTTTGGAATCAAACCAGTGCCACCAACATTACTACTGCTATACCGTTACAGCAAATTACTAAAACACTACTACTGTCTGTACAGTTACAGTATGTTATTAAACCATTACTACTACTACTACTGTCTGTACAGTATGTTATTAAACCATTACTACTACTACTACTGTACAGTATGTTATTAATCCATTACTACTACTACTACTGTACAGTATGTTATTAAACCATTACTACTACTACTACTGTACAGTATGTTATTAATCCATTACTACTACTACTACTGTACAGTATGTTATTAAACCATTACTACTACTACTACTGTACAGTATGTTATTAATCCATTACTACTACTACTACTGTACAGTATGTTATTAAACCATTACTACTACGACTACTGTACAGTATGTTATTAATCCATTACTACTACTACTGTCTGTACAGTATGTTATTAATCCATTACTACTACTACTACTGTACAGTATGTTATTAAACCATTACTAATACTACTACTGTACAGTATGTTATTAAACCATTACTACTACTACTGTCTGTACAGTATGTTATTAAACCATTACTACTACTACTGTCTGTACAGTATGTTATTAATCCATTACTACTACTACTACTACTGTCTGTACAGTATGTTATTAAACCATTACTACTACTACTACTGTACAGTATGTTATTAAACCATTACTACTACTACTGTCTGTACAGTATGTTATTAATCCATTACTACTACTACTACTGTCTGCACAGTATGTTATTAAACCATTACTACTACTACTACTGTACAGTATGTTATTAAACCATTACTACTACTACTGTCTGTACAGTATGTTATTAATCATTACTACTACTACTACTGTCTGTACAGTATGTTATTAAACCATTACTACTACTACTGTCTGTACAGTATGTTATTAAACCATTACTACTACTACTACTGTACAGTATGTTATTAAACCATTACTACTACTACTGTACAGTATGTTATTATTCCATTACTACTACTACTACTGTACAGTACATTATTAAACCATTACTACTACTACTACTGTACAGTATGTTATTAAACCATTACTACTACTACTGTCTGTACAGTATGTTATTAAACCATTGCTACTGTTAAATAAACTATATTATAAATACGTTACACCTGAGAATAGAGTACATGAATTCTTTAGACCACTAGGAGCTAGAAGGAGTCAAAATCAAAATAATGTGGTGTGTAGCCAATGGTATCAAGTCATTTCATAGACCCTTCCTGATGTTTTACTGAGGATTTGAAACACAAAGGACAGTCTAATAAAAAGGCTACCCCTGAAACCACACACACACACACACACACACACACACACACACACACACACACACACACACACACACACACACACACACACACACACACACACACACACACACACACACACACACACACACACATGCACGCACAGACACACACACATGCATGCACGCACAGACACACACATACACACATATGCACACACATGCACGCACGCACAGACACACACATACACACACACACGTCTAGTCTGACACAGAAATGACGGATTGAGCCTGTATGTTTGTTTATGTGAAGAGCAGATTCAATAGGTCAATGAATGCTCTGCATACAGCATGTAACCCCATGCTAAGCCAGTAGATCAACAAGGTTGGCAGGGCTAACCGCAGTGTTTGCATGCGTGAAGAAAAGCCTGAGAAGAAGGGGAAGGAGGGCGGGGTGCCTTGTTAGAGTTCGCCGATGAGTAGGTAAACTACCACTGCCCTCCGTATTATTGGCAAACGTGCAATCATTGGAAAACAAACTGGACAATCTACGTCCTACGTCCTATTGACGGGACATTGAAAACTGTAATATCTTAGCTGAGACGTGGCTGAACGACGACACGGATAATATAGAGATGGCTGGCTTCCCTGTGCATCGGCAAGACAAAGCAGCTACGTCTGTGAAGACGAGGGACGGGGATGTGTGTCAATTTGTCAATAACTGCTGGTGCCGGGATGTCTAATGTTAAAGAAGTCTCGAGGTATTGCTCGCCTGAGGTAGAATACCTCATGATAAGCTGTAGACCACACTATCTACCGAGAGTTCTCATATATATTATTCGTAGCCGTCTATTTACCACCACAAACCGATGCTGGCACTAAGACCGCACTCAACCAGCTGTATAAGACCTTAAGCAAACAAGAAAATGCTCATCCAGAAGCGGCGCTCCTAGTGGCCAGGGACTTTAATGCAGGCACACTTAAGTCTGTTTTTACCTCATTTCTACCAGCATATTACATGTGCAACAAGAGGAAAAAACTCTGGACCACCTTTACTCCACACACAGAGATGCATACAAACCTTCCCTCGCCCTCCATTTGGCAAATCTGACCATAATTCTATCCTCCTGATTCCTGCTTACAAGCAACAACTAAATCTGACGTGAATGCTACTCTACAGTATTGTTTGTCTAGCACAGACTGGAATATGTTCCCGCGATTCATCCAATGGCATTGAGGAGTACACCACCTCAGTCACCGGCTTCATCAATAAGTGCATTGATGACATCATCCCCACAGTGACCGTACATACTTATCTCAACCAGAAGCCTTGGATTACAAGTAACATCCGCATCGAGCTAAAGGCTAGAGCTGCCTCTTTCAAGGAGCGGGACATAATAAATCCCACTATGCCCTCAGGCGAACCATCAAACAGGCAAAGCTTCAATACAGGACTAAGATTGCATCCTATAACACCGCTCTGACTCTCATCGGACGTGGCAGGGCTTAAAAACTATTACAGACGACAAAGGGGAACCCAGCCGTGAGCTGGCCAGTGACGCTAGCCTACCAGACGAGCTAAATGTCTTTTATGCTCACTTCTAGGCAAGCAACACTGAAGCATGTATGAGAACACCAGCTGTTCCGGACGACTGTGTGATCACGCTCTCCGTAGCCGATGTGAGCAAGACCTTTAAACAGGTCAACTTTCACAAGACCGTGGGGCCAGACGGATTTCCAGGACGTGTACTCAAAGCATACACGGACCAACTGGCAAGTGTCTTCAAAGACATTTTCAACTTCTCCCTAACCGAGTCTGTAATACCTACATGTTTCAAGCAGACCACCATAGTCCATGTGCCCAAGGAAGCGAAGGTAACCTGCCTAAATGACTACCGCCCTGTAGCACTCATGTCAGTAACCATGAAGTGCTTTGAAAGGCTGGTCATGGCTCACATCAACACCATCATGCAGGGAACACTAGACCTACTCCAATTTGCATACCGCCCCAACAGATCCACAGAGGATGCAATCTCAATCGCACTCCACACTGCCCTTTCCCACCTGGACAAAAGGAACACCCATGTGAGAATGCTGTTCATTGACTACAGCTCAGCGTTCAACACCATAGTGCCCACAAAGCTCATCACTAAGCTAAGGACCCTGGGACTAAACACCTCTCTCTGCAAATGGATCCTGGACTTCCTGACGGGCCACCCCTAGGTGGTAAGGATAGGCAACAACACATCCGCCATGCTGATCCTCAACACTGGGGCCCCTCAAAGGTGTGTGCTTTGTCATTAAGACATCATTAAGTTTGCTGATGACACAACAGTTGTAGGCCTGATCACCGACAACTATGAGACAGCCTAGAAGGAGGCGGTCAGAGATCTGGCAGTGTGGTGCCTTTCCCTCAATGTGAGCAAGACAAAGGAGCTGATTGTGGACTACAGGAAAAGGGCCAAACACACCCCATTCACATCGACGGGGCTGTAGTGGAGCAGGTCGAGAGTTTCAAGTTCCTTGGTGTCCACTTCACCAACAAACTATCATGGTCCAAACAAACCAAGACAGTTGTGAAGAGAGCACGACAAAACCTTTTCCACCTCAGGAGACTGAAGAGATTTGGCATGGGTCCCCAGATCCTCAAAAAGTTATACAGCTGCACCATTGAGAGCATCTTGACCGGTTGCATCACCGCCTGGTATGGCAATTGCTCGGCATCTGACCGTAAGGCGCCACAGAGGGTAGTCCATCACTGGGGCCAAGGTTCCTGACATCCAGGACCTATATACTAGGCGGTGTCAGAGGAAGGCCCCAAAAAAATTGTCATAGACTCCAGTAACCCAAGTCATAGACTGTTTTCTCTGCTACCGCACTGCAAGCGGTACCGGAGCGCCAAGTCTAGGATCAAGAGGCTCCTTAACAGCTTCTACCCCCAAGCCATCAGACTGCTGAACAATTAATCAAATGGCCACCCTGACTATTTACATTTGTTTCTATACTGCTGCTACTAGCTGTTTATTATCCATGTGTAGTCACAAATTACCTGGACTAACTGTACCCCTGCACGGTATATATAGCCTCGTTATTGTTATGTCATTTTCTTGTGTTACTTTTAGATTTAAAAAATAATAATTTAACTTTAGTTTATTTAGTAAATATTTCCTTAACTCCATTTCATGAACTGCATTTGTCGGTTAAGGGCTTGTAAGAAAGCATTTCACGGTGAGGTCTACACCTGCTGTATTCAGTGAATACAATGCACACGATAACATATGCACTTTACACACACATACACATGGATTTAGTACTGTAGATATGTGGTAGTGGTGGAGTAGGGGCCTGATTGCACACAGTGTGTTGTAAAATCTGTGAATATATTGTAATGTTTTTAAAATTGTATAAACTGCCTTCATTTTGCTGGACCACAGGAAAAGTAGTTGCTTCCCTGGCAGCAGCTTATGGGGATCCATAATAAATACAAATAAAAATTGTGTGTGTGGTCATTGGGGTAAACCTCTCTATTAGAGCAAGCACATCCACAATCATAATCTAATTTACTTGGTTGATTTCTTCACTGTCTTTCAGATGTCTCTAATTCAATGACCGAGCCCTTCAATGAGGATAATATGTCCTCTCTTGTTATCCTCGTTGTTCTCTCTCTACATCAACAGTTTAATAGTAAGAATCTCTATTTTAAACCTGCACCTCATTGCCCTCTGAGACTCTAACACAACATCACAGATCATATGATCAAAAACATTTCTGTAATATTTATATTTTTAGAACGCAATACTAAACCTGTACTCACACACTCAAACAGTGTTGACTCTGTCCACAGGAAAAAATAACAGCGTCTAAGAGACATCGCAATAAATATTTGCACATTAAAAAAACCTTTGGGACTTCACTTGAAATTTCCAATCGTTATAATGCACGGAGTGAGCCAAGTGTACTTCAGCAGCTCCAGGCTGATCCGTTTACTGTAAATGAGCTTTGCCTGCGAACGGCTTCCTGACCAATTACTGTAAAGTGAACTTAGAGCTCTGTATTTAATTATCCATAGGTTATTTTAAATGGACGCCTTTCAACGCACATACAGGCCATGTTGAGCTGAGCTGCCGAGCTGTGCGGCCGCCGGCCTTGTCCTTCCAGCGTTCCAGGTGTCCCAAAAAGCACCCTACGGGCCCTAGTCAAAAGTAGTGCACTACAAAGGGAATAGTGTAATTTGGGACGCATTCCCAGCCTGCCCTGGGACATGCAAGGTGAGCAGCGTTTGGCAGACAGAGACGGATGCTGAAGCCTAAAGGGAACGCAGGGATAGGGAGACTCTGAACAGCTTTACCACGCAGGGCCAATGGGAAAGGACACCTGCGAGCCTCCCAGACCGGGGAACCAGGATTCTGACTGGTTGACCTCAGTCCCAGACCAGAAACCAGGGTTCTGACTGGTAGAGCTCTGTCCCAGACCGGGAGCCCAGGGTACTGACTGGCAGACCTCTGTCCCAGACCGGGGAACCAGAGTTCTGACTGGCAGAGCTCTGTCCCAGACCGGGGAACTAGGGTTCTGACTGGCAGGGCTCTCTCCCAGACTGGGGAACCAGGGTTCTGACAGAGCTCTTTCCCAGACTGGGGAACCAGGGTTCTGACAGAGCTCTCTCCCAGACCGGGGAACTAGGGTTCTGACAGAGCTTTCTCCCAGACTGGGGAACCAGGGTTCTGACAGAGCTCTCTCCCAGACCGGGGAACCAAGGTTCTGACAGAGCTCTCTCCCAGACTGGGGAACCAGGGTTCTGACAGAGCTCTCTCCCAGACTGGGGAACCAGGGTTCTGACAGAGCTCTCTCCCAGACTGGGGAACCAGGGTTCTGACAGAGCTCTCTCCCAGACCGGGGAACTAGGGTTCTGACCTACAGAGCTCTCTCCCAGACCGGGGAACTAGGGTTCTGACAGAGCTCTCCCTCAGACCGGGGAACTAGGGTTCTGACTGGCAGAGATCTCTCCCAGACTGGGGAACCAGGGTTCTGACAGAGCTCTCTCCCAGACTGGGGAACCAGGGTTCTGACAGAGCTCTCTCCCAGACTGGGGAACCAGGGTTCTGACAGAGCTCTCTCCCAGACCAGGGAACCAGTGTTCTGACTGGTAGAGCTCTGTCCCAGACCGGGGAACCAGAGTTCTGACTGGCAGAGCTCTCTCCCAGACTGGGGAACCAGGGTTCTGACTGGTGGAGCTCTGTCCCAGACCAGGAGCCCAGGGTACTGACTGGCAAACCTCTGTCCCAGACCGGGGAACCAGAGTTCTGACTGGCAGAGCTCTCTCCCAGACTGGGGAACCAGGGTTCTGATAGAGCTCTCTCCTTGAACCACTTCAGTTTTCACCTCTCACTTTATTTCTACATTTACAGTGTAATGGCATAACACAACAGATTAGATAAAATTGGAATGACACTTTCACTCACACACACACTCACACACACACACACACACACACACACACACACACACACACACACACACACACACACACACACACACACACACACACACACACACACACACACACACACACACTCACACTCACACTCACTCATTCACTCACTCACTCACAGTTGCACAAAAAGAGCTGTGAGCAAGCCACACCCCAAAATATTCACTATCAGAGAGGAAAGAGCACTTTTCTGAACTACATACTGTACAACCATCACCTTTCCCAAAAAACCTATTTTCCTACTGTCTGCTGTTATCTTTCTCTTTCTCTTTCTCTTCTTCTTCTACAATAAACTGTACTGTACCTGCACTGAAGTTATATTACAGAGGTGTCCAGTCATGCCCAAAAGAAAGGAATTTGCTTGAGCTTAATTGTAGTCTAGTTAAAAAGCACTTAACCAAGGAATAACCCACTGCTTGATTGAGGAACTTTGCTGGACTTGTGTGATTGATTACTTAGGCCTCCATTTTCCATGTACTAAAGTGCAGTTCACTGTTAAGTCCCCTGTTGGAATAACAACGCTCAATAAGACTGACATGAGAAGGAGATTTTGAGGGCAAAGGCTAATAAACTCATTTTTATAAATCAACAAGTAAAAACAATATAATAATTGTACCCTGCCTTATGGAGGTCTTGGACATATTAAAGGCGGTATAAATATGATGCATATTGCTGTTACTCATTTGAGGTAACTATGGCAACATTTGTTTTGATACACTGTTGACAAATGCATTTTGTGTCAACTACAGGGCAGTCCCCCAATACTCAATACAATGAAGAGTCTGTTGAGGAAAGAAAAATGTTAAATCTTGGCTCTTTGGATAGATGACTAATATGCTATACTCAAGAGGTGTAACACAATTCCAATAATCGTATTAGGCTTCAGGGTGGTTATTAGGAAAGAGAAGTGGAAGACAAGATGAGCACAATGCTTGACAACAGTTCATGACAGAACCTGTCCATTACAAACAACAGTGTGCCTTGTCAAGACAACAACATTTGTAGGGGAGAGATTCTGAGGAAAATCCCCCCATCCCCTTTTAAGATAATTTCTTCATTAGGATCATAGCATAATTATTTACAAATGATAGATGGTGTAAAACTGTCCTTATCCTCAGGTACTGTATAACTTATCCATATTGAGCAATAAATAGATACAGTTCAACGGAATCTATTATTCCCTGTGTATTATATTATTCCCTGTGTATTATTCCCTGTGTATTATACCCTGTGTATTATATTATTCCCTGTGTATTATTCCCTGTGTATTATATTATACCCTGTGTATTATTCCCTGTGTATTACACCCTGTGTATTATTCCATGTGTATTATACCCTGTGTATTATTCCCTGTGTATTACTCCCTGTGTATTACTCCCTGTGTATTATGCCCTGTGTATAATTCCTTGTGTATTATACCCTGTGTATTATTCCATGTGTATTACACCCTGTGTATTATTCCATGTGTATTATACCCTCTGTATTATACCCTGTGTATTATACCCTGTGTATTATTCCCTGTGTATTATTCCCTGTGTATTACTCCCTGTGTATTATACCCTGTGTATTATATTATTCCCTGTGTATTATTCCATGTGTATTATACCCTATGTATTATTCCCTGTGTATTATTCCTGTGTATTATACCCTGTGTAATATACCCTGTGTATTATTCCCTGTGTATAATTCCCTGTGTATTATACCCTGTGTATTATATTATTCCCTGTGTATTATTCCATGTGTATTATATTATTCCCTGTGTATTATTCCCTGTGTATTATATTATTACCTGTGTATTATTCCCTGTGTATTATATTATTCCCTGTGTATTATTCCCTGCGTATTTTACCTTGTGTATTATTCCCTGTGTATTATATTATTCCCTGTGTATTATTCCCTGTGTATTATTCCCTGTATATTATTCCCTGTGTATTATTCCCTGTGTATTATTCCCAGTGTATTATTCCCTGTGTATTATATTATTCCCTGTGTATTATTGCCTGTATATTATTCCCTGTGTATTATTCCCTGTGTATTATACCCTGTGTATTATTCCCCGTGTATTATATTATTCCCTGTGTATTATTCCCTGTGTATTATATTATTCCCTGTGTATTATTCCCTGTGTATTATATTACTCCCTGTGTATTATTCCCTGTGTATTATATCAAATCAAATCAAATGTATTTATATAGCCCTTCGTACATCAGCTGATATCTCAAAGTGCTGTACAGAAACCCAGCCTAAAACCCCAAACAGCAAGCAATGCAGGTGTAGAAGCAGGTGTAGAAGCACATTATACCCTGTGTATTATTCCATGTGTATTATACCCTGTGTATTATTCCCTGTGTATTACTCCCTGTGTATTACTCCCTGTGTATTATGCCCTGTGTATAATTCCTTGTGTATTATACCCTGTGTATTATTCCATGTGTATTACACCCTGTGTATTATTCCATGTGTATTATACCCTCTGTATTATACCCTGTGTATTATACCCTGTGTATTATTCCCTGTGTATTATTCCCTGTGTATTACTCCCTGTGTATTATACCCTGTGTATTATATTATTCCCTGTGTATTATTCCATGTGTATTATACCCTATGTATTATTCCCTGTGTATTATTCCCTGTGTATTATACCCTGTGTAATATACCCTGTGTATTATTCCCTGTGTATAATTCCCTGTGTATTATACCCTGTGTATTATATTATTCCCTGTGTATTATTCCATGTGTATTATATTATTCCCTGTGTATTATTCCCTGTGTATTATATTATTACCTGTGTATTATTCCCTGTGTATTATATTATTCCCTGTGTATTATTCCCTGCGTATTTTACCTTGTGTATTATTCCCTGTGTATTATATTATTCCCTGTGTATTATTCCCTGTGTATTATTCCCTGTATATTATTCCCTGTGTATTATTCCTGTGTATTATTCCCAGTGTATTATTCCCTGTGTATTATATTATTCCCTGTGTATTATTGCCTGTATATTATTCCCTGTGTATTATTCCTGTGTATTATACCCTGTGTATTATTCCCCGTGTATTATATTATTCCCTGTGTATTATTCCCTGTGTATTATATTATTCCCTGTGTATTATTCCCTGTGTATTATATTACTCCCTGTGTATTATTCCCTGTGTATTATATCAAATCAAATCAAATGTATTTATATAGCCCTTCGTACATCAGCTGATATCTCAAAGTGCTGTACAGAAACCCAGCCTAAAACCCCAAACAGCAAGCAATGCAGGTGTAGAAGCAGGTGTAGAAGCACATTATACCCTGTGTATTATACCCTGCGTATTATTCCCTGTGTATTATTCCCTGTGTATTATTCCCTGTGTATTATTCCCTGTGTATTATACCCTGTCTATTATTCCCTGTATATTATACCCTGTGTATTATACCCTGTGTATTATTCCCTGCATTTTACTCCCTGTGTATTATACCCTGTGTATTATTCCCTGTGTATTATATTATTCCCTGTGTATTATTCCCTGTGTATTATACCCTGTCTATTATTCCCTGCGTATTATTCCCCATCTTTAAAAGCACAACTCCAATCTTTGGGGATACCTGTTCTGCACGTCTTCGTGTCTACCTAGTGTCAGTGATTGATGAGTGAAATCTCTAGCTTGTCATGTTTTAACTTTTTTTCCGATTCAATTAGACTTGATTAATTCCCAAGTTGAAATTAGAAAGGAATTGTCAGTGCATGACTTGAAACTTGAACTTGATTATCCAGTGATGTCCCTCACCTGGTTAATCATGCAGGCTACAATTCAGTCTCTGATCAAAAGTCAAGCACACTGCAGCTCTATTCTCTATAGAATGGTGCCATGACACACCCCTACTTCAGAGCAGAAATATATGAGTCAGATGATTAAATCTAAGAAAAATACCCATTGTGGTGAACAATGACTTCATGTTCTTTTACCCCAGGCCACAAGGCCATATATCATTTTGTTACTGAAGACTTTCTTCACATTTAACAAAGACAGGGAGAAAACCACACAACCACCGTCTCCTTTTCAGTTTTTCATACATTTTTCATAAATACCATGTTGAATCAAGTCAACAACACTGTTAGACAGAGGAGGTAAATACAACATAAACAGAGAAGAAACGTTCAAATTGAAAGTTTATCTTTTTTATCTTTTTACATTTTGTGAGTGCTCTGTTTGCAAGTGGTTTGAACGTTTTTCAGTCAAAGCGTGGTCTCTTATTTGACGTGACAGTTTCATGTCTGTGTGATTGTGCTGGATGGGGACAAAGTGCTGTGGCTTCAGTTAGCCAACGTGGTTGGCTTGAGCATACTGTACTGTATGCTTTTAAAAAACATGTCCATTATGGAAAATGACATGATTCAAACAGTGAAATCATCTAGCTAATTTGAGTTGGAGTACCAATCATCCCCCCCTAGATTAGAATCTCACATACAGTGGGGAGAACAAGTATTTGATACACTGCCGATTTTGCAGGTTTTCCTACTTACAAAGCATGTAGAGGTCTGTAATTTTTTAATCATAGGTACACTTCAACTGTGAGAGACGGAATCTAAAACAAAAATCCAGAAAATCACATTGTATGATTTTTTAGTAATTCATTTGTATTTTATTGCATGACATAAGTATTTGATACATCAGAGAAGCAGCACTTAATATTTGGTACAGAAACCTTTGTTTGAGATCATACTTTTCCTATAGTCCTTTACCAGGTTTGTACACACTGCAGCAGGGATATTGGCCCACTCCTCCATACAGACCTTCTCCAGATCCTTCAGGTTTCGGGGCTGTCGCTGGGCAATACAGACTTTTAGCTCCCTCCAAAGATTTTCTATTGTGTTCAGGTCTGGAGACTGGCTAGACCACTACAGGACCTTGAGATGTTTCTTACGGAGCCACTCCTTAGTTGCCCTGGCTGTGTGTTTCGGGTCGTTGTCATTCTGGAAGACCCAGCCACGACCCATCTTCAATGCTCTTACTGAGGGAAGGAGGTTGTTGGCCAAGATCTCACGATACATGACCCCATCCATCCTCCCCTCAAACGGTGCAGTCGTCCTGTCCCCTTTGCAGAAAAGCATCCCCAAAGAATGATGTTTCCACATCCATGCTTTACGGTTGGGATGGTGTTCTTGGAGTTGTACTCATCCTTCTTCTTCCTCCTCCAAACATGGCGAGTGGAGTTTAGCTCTATTTTTGTCTCATCAGACCACATGACCTTCTCCCATTCCTCCTCTGGATCATCCAGATGGTCATTGGCAAACTTCAGACAGGCCTGGACATGCGCTGGCTTGAGCAGGGGGACCTTGCGTGTGCTGCAGGATTTTAATCCATGACGGCGTAGTGTGTTACTAATGGATTTCTTTGAGACTGTGGTCCCAGCTCTCTTCAGGTCATTGACCAGGTCTTACAGTGTAGTTCTGGGCTGGTCCCTCACCTTTCTCATGATCATTGATGCCCCACGAGGTGAGATCTTGCATGGAGCCCCAGACCGAGGGTGATTGACCGTCATCTTGAACTTCTTCCATTTTCTAATAATTGCGCCAACAGTTGTTGCCTTCTCACCAAGCTGCTTGCCTATTGTCCTGTAGCCCATCCCAGCCTTGTGCAGGTCTACAATTTTAGCCCTGATGTCCTTACACAGCTCTCTGGTCTTGGCCATTGTGGAGAGGTTGGAGTCTGTTCGATTGAGTGTGTGGACAGGTGTCTTTTATACAGGTAACGAGTTCAAACAGGTGCAGTTAATACAGGTAATGAGTGGAGAACAGGGGGGCTTCTGAAAGAAAAACTAACAGGTCTGTGAGAACCGGAATTCTTACTGGTTGGTAGGTGATCAAATACTTATGTCATGCAATAAAATGCAAATTAATTACTTAAAAATCATACAATGTGATTTTCTGGATTTTTGTTTTAGATTCCTTAAGCTCCACTGAATTCAGTAACACTGATGTGAAATTTATCCAGTAACACGGATGTGAAATTGATCCAGTAACACGGATGTGAAATTTATCCAGTAACACGGATGTGAAATTTATCCAGTAACACGGATGTGAAATTGATCCAGTAACACGGATGTGAAATTGATCCAGTAACACGGATGTGAAATTGATCCAGTAACACGGATGTGAAATCTATCCAGTAACACTGATGTGAAGGATAATGTCCTTCATACTTTGCAGCGCCCTTTAAAGGGCAATCTGCAGTTGAAACAACAACAAAGCGGCCACCCCGTCACTTGTTTTTGTAAACAGCTGAGGGATGGGGTTGGAGGAATTGAACCAATCTCAAAGTGAATGTAGCAATCACAGATTGCCCTGTAATGCCTTCTAGTGCTTCTCTTCTGTTCTATAGGGCTCGTTGTTTTGCCATTAAGCTAATTGGGTCTTTCAGCATGTTTCAAATACAGTTACATTGCAAGACTGGAAATATTGTTTTTAAAAGTTAGATCGATTTCTCATAACCTGTCAACAGTTTTCTCATTCTAACAGAGGGCCAAGGGTTGGAGTTAAGTCGGTTTGTGTTGGCCTTTGGTGGAGTGAATACTGGATATAGAATAGAATCCTTGTCAAGATGTCACACACAGTCAGAGAAAAATTCCACACCTCACTGCAACCAAAAACAAAAATAACGTATTAGTACGAGTTTAAATTGAAAGCATATGTCCAGCATCAGTGATGTAAATGTAAGAATGTGTTAATTCACTAATGAACAGTGAATTCATTAGACATTTGATTACACATTCTGGGCAGCAGATAAATCAACACGCAGTGTTGTCCAAACACACGCCCTCGCCAGACAAACTTGTTTTCTGTCCGACTGTGGTTTTCCAACAGTCTAAATCCATGAAACCGAGTTTCGTTCAAAACAAACCAGCATATTTCTCAAATCTGCGTCCCCTCGTAAAGAAGCCGGGCCGGACCGGGGGGAAGGAAGGCTGGAGTGGCTAGGGCTAACTGTCTGTTTTGTACTGCCCACGTTCTCAGGCCTCTGTCTCATCCATTCAAGCCTCTACATAAGGCCAGGCTTTCATTAACTCTACGGCAATTCATGAGCAAGAGGGGATTAGGTTTTTAAAAGTTTGTTTTTAAAGGGCTGTAAATAAAGCTGTACTGATTCAGAGTTCATGGCTCCTCACAAGACTTGTGGAGGTGGATTTGGAAATATTGAGACATGTAGGGTATGTTTATAATACAATGTCCCAGGGGCAGCTAAGCTCGTGGCACAGATGTATCACAGACAGGGGGGAGAAGTGTCACTAGCTATTAAAGTGAATGTTACTAGGAGGAACCTCCTCTATATTTAAGTGGCTGAGTGGGTGTGATCTGTCATTCCAGTTGCAGCTGTCAAGGATGCCGTGTTAGCGTAACGTTATCTGACTACTGTCTGCGTAAGAGTTATTGCTGGTTAGGTGGCGCTATTCACCGATGTGTTTTTCACTGATTCATGTTTCATAACAGAATAAGAAAACCTAATTGGTAAATTTCCAGTAACGTTTTGTAAAATAGCCTTAAAATAGCCAGTCTGCTTATGCGGAGAGTAGGGGTTTCATAAGTCAGCACAGAGCATGTTTCATTCAGACGGAGTTCAGAGATGAAATTCCACAGTGTGCCATCACAGCAGCAAGATTTGTGACCTGTTGCCACGAGAAAAGGGCAACCAGTGAAGAACAAACACCATTGTAAATACAACCCATATTTATGCTTATTTATTTTATCTTGTGTCCTTTAACCATTTGTACATTGCTAAAACACTGTATATATATATATATATAATATGACATTTGTAATGTCTTTACTGTTTTGAAACTTCTGTATGTGTAATGTTTACTGTTAATTTTTGTTGTTTTTCACTTTATATATTCACTTTGTATGTTGTCTACCTCACTTGCTTTGGCAATGTTAACACATGTTTCCCATGCCAATAAAGCCCTTGAATTGAATTGAATTGAGTTACGGAGCTCAGAGATGGAGAGTTACGGAGCTCAGAGATGGAGAGTTACGGAGCTCAGAGATGGAGAGTTACGGAGCTCAGAGATGGAGAGTTACGGAGCTCAGAGATGGAGAGTTACGGAGCTCAGAGATGGAGAGTTACGGAGCTCAGAGATGGAGAGTTACGGAGCTCAGAGATGGAGAGTTACGGAGCTCAGAGATGGAGAGTTACAGAGCTCAGAGATGGAGAGTGACAGAGCTCAGAGATGGAGAGTTACGGAGCTTAGAGATGGAGAGTTATAGTACACTGGTGTAGCTGCTTTGAATGTAATATGGTAGAGTTGGGGTAGGAGAGGTGGGAAGAAGGGAAGAAGGGAGGAAAAGAGGGTGGAGAGAGAGAGAGAGAGCGAGAGAGAGAGAGAGAGAGAGAGAGAGAGAGAGAGAGAAAGAGAGAGAGAGAGAGGAATATACTGTAGGTAGAGAGGTTGGGTGTCCGTTTCTCATTTCTTTTCAGACACCTTCACAAGCTATAAATATCTGTTCCCAATCACCCCCTTTCCTGTAAGAGCACACCTTGGATTACACCCTCTCTCACTGTAATGAACCGCAGAGTGCCTTGCCTATGACTTCTGTATGGATCTGAATGTGAGTGAGTGTGTGAGTGTGAGGGTGTGTGAGTGCAAGTGTGAGGGTGTGTGAGTGTGAGGGTGTGTGAGTGTGAGGGTGTGTGAGTGCAAGTGTGAGTGTGAGGGTGTGTGAGAGTGTGTGAGAGAGAGAGAGAGAAAGAGAGAGAGAGAGTGTATGTATGTGTTTGAGTTTGTGCGTGCGTGGGTGGGTGTGTGTGTTCATGCAAATGTGTGTGTCTGTGTGTGTGTGTGTGTGTGTGTGTGTGTGTGTGTGTGAGTGAA
Source organism: Oncorhynchus tshawytscha (assembly GCF_018296145.1). Taxonomy (NCBI): domain Eukaryota; kingdom Metazoa; phylum Chordata; class Actinopteri; order Salmoniformes; family Salmonidae; genus Oncorhynchus; species Oncorhynchus tshawytscha. The sequence continues at coordinate 50,092,950 of NC_056447.1, read as the reverse complement.
TGAGTGAGTAAGAGTGTGTGTGGTCAGGCATGCCTGAGGTTGCTGAGACTCTGCCTTCTCTCTCAGCATTAATGACAACTTCCTTCCTCCCAGACAGTCAAACACCTGATCACTTACTGTACTGAGGTGGACATGCCCACGCATCCCTCAGAGTCTACAGTAGCTCAGACCTGGCAGGCTCACACAGTGTCTAATAAGGACATTGACCTCTTGCAGTGTTAAAGTGTCAATCTGCGATTGGTACGTGCATTTTTTTACTTTCAAATTAATGACATACTGTATACCCACTTGATTCTTGAAAAATATACCCCAAATTGTACCCCATCAGAACTTAAAATATAAGCTTGTTTTACTTCAATGTTTGTAAACAATGTAAACAAACCCTGTATAGCCTCAAAACCTGGTTTCAACTATAATGGTGATATCATGGACGGTCAGTCCTTGAATCTATAGCTCTGTCTATGAATCTGAGAATGGTTACTTTTCTCCAGCCAGGGAAGAGAGTCGGTTGGCCAGGACAGGAGCGGGAAGAGAGTCGGTTGGCCAGGACAGGAGCGGGAAGAGAGTCGGTTGGCCAGGACAGGAGCGGGAAGAGAGTCGGTTGGCCAGGACAGGAGCGGGAAGAGAGTCGGTTGGCCAGGACAGGAGCGGGAAGAGAGTCGGTTGGCCAGGACAGGAGCGGGAAGAGAGTCGGTTGGCCAGGACAGGAGCGGGAAGAGAGGTGGTTGGCCAGGACAGGAGCGGGAAGAGAGTCGGTTGGCCAGGACAGGAGCGGGAAGAGAGTCGGTTGGCCAGGACAGGAGCGGGAAGAGAGTCGGTTGGCCAGGACAGGAGCGGGAAGAGAGTCGGTTGGCCAGGACAGGAGCGGGAAGAGAGGTGGTTGGCCAGGACAGGAGCGGGAAGAGAGGTGGTTGGCCAGGACAGGAGCGGGAAGAGAGTCGGTTGGCCAGGACAGGAGCGGGAAGAGAGTCGGTTGGCCAGGACAGGAGCGGGAAGAGAGTCGGTTGGCCAGGACAGGAGCGGGAAGAGAGTCGGTTGGCCAGGACAGGAGCGGGAAGAGAGTCGGTTGGCCAGGACAGGAGCGGGAAGAGAGTCGGTTGGCCAGGACAGGAGCGGGAAGAGAGGTGGTTGGACATTGGGACTGGCCAGACCAGGCATATGGACAAGTTAATGATTGTAATTTCTTCTTAACTTTTATCTTGAGGAAAAACATTAGCAATAGCGCAAGAACATTTCCAATAACCTTTTTGAGGGATAGCAACTTTGCTTAACTTTCTTCTTAAGTCTATAGTTAAGGAAAAAAAGGGCAGTGAAGAAGAAATATCTTCTTAAGAAGGTTTTCTGAATCTGGGCCCAGGTGATCCAGAAATCCTGGTTAGAGGATTCCGGATTTTCTGCTTATTCCCTCCTGATTTCGGAAGTCATCCAGCTTCTGAAAAACAATGGAAATTGAGGAACATTTACTGGATTTTTGCAACCCTAGTCACTAAAAGCTATCTAGGGGTCAAAGGTTACAAGAAAGGAAGTAAGGGATATGAACAGTAATGTCAGTTTTGTTAGAAGACAAAACGTTCCTAAGGCAGGATGTTCCTAAGGCAGGGTGTTCCTAAGGCAGGACGATCCTAAGGCAGGACGTTCCTAAGGCAGGGCGTTCCTAAGGCAGGACGATCCTAAGGCAGGACGATCCTAAGGCAGGGTGATCCTAAGGCAGGACGTTCCTAAGGCAGGGCGTTCCTAAGGCAGGGCGTTCCTAAGGCAGGACGATCCTAAGGCAGGGTGATCCTAAGGCAGGACGTTCCTAAGGCAGGGTGTTCCTAAGGCAGGACGATCCTAAGGCAGGGTGTTCCTAAGGCAGGACGATCCTAAGGCAGGACGTTCCTAAGGCAGGGCGTTCCTAAGGCAGGACGATCCTAAGGCAGGACGATCCTAAGGCAGGGTGATCCTAAGGCAGGACGTTCCTAAGGCAGGGCGTTCCTAAGGCAGGGCGTTCCTAAGGCAGGACGATCCTAAGGCAGGGTGATCCTAAGGCATGACGATCCGAAGGCAGGGTGTTCCTAAGGCAGGACGATCCTAAGGCAGGACGATCCTAAGGCAGGACGATCCTAAGGCAGGACGTTCCTAAGGCAGGGCGTTCCTAAGGCAGGACTCAGGCAGTCAGCCAAGGAGTTTGTCCTTAGACCACTGGTTCAAATCCGGCTCAGAGGACCATGAAAAATAGCTATTTTCCACACAGAAGGTCATAAAAATATATAAAACATTCATTTAACCTTTATTTAACTAGGCAAGTCAGTTAACAACAAATTCTTATTTACAGTGACGGCCTACCAAAAGGCAAAAGGCCTCCTGTGGGGATGGGGGCTGGGATTAAAAATAAAATAAACATATAGGACAAAACACATCACGACAAGATTTAACCCACAGTGTAGTTTTACAGACCAGACAAAGTGTTCAGATGACGTGGATGCTACACTTCAGGAATGTTTTACTATTACAGACTGGAATATGTTCTGGGATTCATCCAATGGCATTGAGGAGTACACCCCCTCAGTCATCGGCTTCATAAATAAGTGAATCGATGACGTCGTCCCCACAGTGACTGCACGTACATAACCCAACCAGAAGCCATGGATTACAGGCAACATCCGCATCGAGCTAAAGGCTAGAGCTGCCGCTTTCAAGGAGCGGGAGACTAATCCGGACGCTTATAAGAAATCCCGCAAGCTGCCCAGTGCCTACAAGACGAGCTAAATGTATTTTATGCTTGTTTCACGGCAAGCAACACTGAAGCAGGCACGAGAGCACCAGCTGTTCTGGATGACCGTGTGATAACGCTCTCGGTAGCCGATGTGAAAAAAACTTTTAAACAGGTCAACATTCACAAAGCCGTTGGGCCAGACGGATTACAAGGACATGTACTCAAAGCATGCGCGGACCAACTGTCAAGTGTCTTCACTGACATTTTCAACCTCTCCCTGATGAGTCTGTAATACCTACATGTTTCAAACAGACCACCATAGTCCCTGTGCCCAAGGAAGCGAAGGTAACCTGCCTAAATGATTACCGCCCCGTGGCACTCACGCCGGTGGCCATGAAGTGCTTTGAAATGGCTCACATCAACAGCATCCTCCCGGACACCCTAGACCCACTCCAATTCGCATACCGCCACCATAGATCCACATATGACGCAATCTCAATCTAATTCCGCACTGCCCTTTCTCACCTGGACAAAAGGAACACATACAGCATGTGAGAATGCTGTTGATTGACTACAGCTCAGCGTTCAACATCATAGTGCCCAGGTAGCTCATCACTAAGCTAACGGCTCTGGGACGAAACACCTCCCTCTGCAACTGGATCCTGGACTTCCTGATCGGCCACCCCAGGTGTTAAGAGTAGACAACAACATGTCTGCCATGCTGATCCTTAACACTGGGGCCTCTCAGGGGTGTGTACTTAGTCCCCTCCTGTATTCCCTGTTCAACCACGACTGCGTGGCCAAACACGACTCCAACAACATCATTAAGTTTGCTGACGACACAACAGTGCTAGGCCTGATCACCGATAACGATGAGACGGCCTATAGGGAGGAGGTCAAATAACTGGCAGTGTGGTGCCAGGACTACAACCTTTCCCTCAATGTGAGCAAGACAAAGGGGCTGATCGTGGACTGCAGGAAAAGGCGGGCCGAACAGGCCACCATTAACATCGATGGGGCTGTAGTGGATTGGGTCAAGAGTTTCAAGTTCCTTGGTGTCCACATCACTAACAAACTATCATGGACCAAACATACCAAGACAGTCATGAAGAGGGCACGACCAAACCTTTTCCCCCTCAGGAGACTGAAAAGATTTGGCATGGGTCCCCAGATTCTCAAAAGGTTCCTCAGCTGCACCCTCGAGAGCATCCCGACCGGTTGCATCACCGGCTGGTATGGCAACTGCTCGGCATCTGACCGGTGATACAGGGTGTAGTGCGAACGGCCCAGTACATCACTGGGGCCAAGCTCCCTGCCATCCAGGACCTATATAATAGGCGGTGACAGAGGAAAGCCCATAAAATTGTCAGAGACTCCAGTCACCCAATCGGTACCGGAGCGCCAAGTCTAGGACCAAAAGGCTCCCAACAGCTTCTACCCCCAATCCATAAGACTGCTGAACAATAAATCAAATTGCCACCGGACAATTTACATTGACCCCGCCTTCCTTTTGTACACTGCTGCTACTCGCTGTTTATTATCTATGCATAGTCACTTCACCCCTACCTACATGTACAAATGACCTCAACTAACCTGTACCCCCGCACACTGACTCTGTACCGGTACCTCCTGTATATATCCTCGTTATTGTTATTCTTATTGTGTTACTTTTTATTATTACTTTTTATTTTAGACTACTTGGTAAATATTTTCTTAACTCTTCTTGAACTGCTCTGTTGGTTAGGGTTTGTAAGTAAGCATTTCACGGTAAAGTCTACACTTGTTGTATTCGACGCATGTGACAAATAAAATTAGATAGAATAGATATCATCTGAGCACATATTAAAGATCAGTGTACAAAGTCCTTTCATTAACAGTGACTGACTGGTTCAATGTAATAAGATTTTGCCATTCTATCAGCGGCTAGATGTCTCCATCTCTTCATTCAAAGACTCAATCATGAACACTCTTACTGACAGTTGTGACTGCTTTGCGTGATGTATTGTTGTCTATACCTTCTTGCCCTTTGTGCTGTTTGTGTCCAATAATGTTTATACCATGTTTTGTGCTGCTTCCATGTTGTGTTGCTACCATGTTGTTGTCATGTTGTGTTGCTGCCATGCGGTGTTGTCATGTGATGCTGCCATGCTATGTTGTTGTCTAGGTCTCTCTTTATGTAGTGTTGTGGCGTCTCTCCTGTCGTGATGTGTATTTTTTTTGTTGGTAGTCCGTCATTGTAAATACGAATTTGTTCTTAACTGACTTTCCTAGTTCAATAAAGGTAACAAAAAAATAACAAATATAAATTTAAAAAATATACAAAAAAGCATTACACATTAAATACACATAATGTCACAGCACATGGGCCATGCAATAACCTTCTCCTAAGGGTTTACGTTGGCAGGGACGGTAAAGGCTGTCATTCAGCATAACACACAATGTAGGAAACCTTCACTGGAGAATATTTTTGTTTGTTACAGTGGCACATGAAGCCCATATTAAATAGTATAATTACTCATGACAATGATTACTGGATGAGATTTTAAAAAACAAGCTTCAATTTTAATTAAATGGTGCTGGTTTTGCAGTGCAGGAACTAGCATATTATGTGAATTCAATTTTCTGAATTTGTGAATTGCAGATGTACTTTTTTTTACTCTGACCCTAAAGTTTCATACAGCTATTCTATCAGGTTCTCCCACCCTGTTTGATTAGGGACTAACACACAGGAGGTCTTGCAACCACACTGTTTTCTTTCCCTGGGCCCATAACTCTTAAAAACACACAAACACTTGGGTTGTAAATGACCTGTTCATCAGGCAATGACAGGAGAGGTGATTCTGGACTCTAGGTGGGCCAGGTGTGCAGATCAGGACAGGCCAGTGGCTTGCCAAAGCCTTGTTGGCATGGCGACACAGGACCATGGAAAGTTCTGGAATCTGTCACTGCTGGCAGGGTGCTCTCAGAGTGGGACTAGTGTTGGCTTTGCCTCCAGCTGTTTCTTTACAGACAAGCTGAACGCCAAGCAACAGCCAGGGGCCAAGATCAGCCTAGAGATGGCTGCTGAGCCCAGCCCACCGGCCACACACAGACCATTTATACACATACACAACCTCTCTCTCTCGCTCTCTCGCTCTCTCTCTCTCTCTCTCTCTCTCTCTCTCTCTCTCTCTCACACACACACACACACACACACTCTAACACACACTCTCTCCTTCTCTCTCTCTCACACACACATACATGCACATACACACACACACACACACACACACACACACATACACATACATACTTCGTATGAAATAGTAAGTCACAACCACTCGGTCACAATAGGTGACCTCAATCTCTTTGTGTGAAACCCATTTCTCCCTGGTGCAGTTGTCTGCTTTAAGATCTACATTTTGCAGACTGGTAAAATGGGAATCAAAACATAATTCTGCAAACTGCAAATTTCATAAGAATATAATCTTACTTATCATTTATTTTTCCACTTTTGACAACTGTAATCAATGGTGCTTGAAAACCGTTGATTGAAGCAGCCTTGAAGGTGATGTGGGTGAATAACCTCACTTAAGAAAATGGATAAAACCACACTAAAATCAACTAGACCCCTTTATTTTCCTTGCGTGGTTGATGGTATTTCATTGAAGAAAGAAAAACCGAAGATAATTCTTATTTTCTTTTTGAGGCTTTTTGTTCATTACCGTTCAGGTAAATGGTGGAAAGAAGCTGCGGAAATGAAAATGTATTGAAATCTATTTCAGTGGTAAAGTTGGCTGTGTTTCTTGGCACGCGTTCGCACATTTTTTTTCTCGAAAACTTCAACAGCGTGTATTGGTCAAGGAGGGGTGAACTCCTTTTGTGGCTTGACTCGGAGGTAAGAGTGTTTAGGTTTGCGGCCTGTGGAGCCTGCGGATAGAATAATTGGTGGAATTGGTGATGGATGGCCCAGAACAACGTAGGTTGAAGTATAGTACATTATTCCAGTGTAATACTGTACAACATTCTACAGTATAATTCATGAAAGCCTGGCTGGAATGGTGAACTAGAAGAATGAATGGATGGTGGATTGGATTTGATTTATTAGCATCCCCATTAGCCGATGCCAATGGCGACAGTTAGTCTTACTGGGGTCCGACACATAATTAAAAACACATTACAGACAAAAGACTACAATTTACATACAGTACATTATAAAAACATTAACGTGTAGTGTGTGCATCTATCCGTTACACATACAGTGCATTCGGAAAGTATTCAGACCCCTGGACTTTTTCCACATCTTGTTACGTTACAGCCTTATTCTAAAATTGATTAAATAAACAATTTTCCTCATTAATCTACACACGATACCCCATAATGGCAAAGACAGGTCTTTAGAAATGGTTGCAAATGTATAAAAAATAAAAAAACATAAATACCTTATTAACATAAGCATTCATACCCTTTGCTACGAGACTCGAAATTGAGCTCAGGTGCATCTTGTTCCCATTGATCATCCTTGAGATGTTTCTACAACTTGATTGGAGTCCACCTGGGGTAAATTCAATGATTGGACATGATTTGGAAAGGCCTGTTTATATAATGTCCCACAGTTGACAGTGCATGTCAGAGAAAAAACTAAGCCAGGAGGTTGAAGGAATTGTCCATAGAGCTCCGAGACAGGATTGTGTCAAGGCACAGATCTGGGGAAGGGTACTAAAACAATTCTGCAGCATTGAAGGTCCCCAAGAACACAGTGGCCTCCATCATTCTTAAATGGAAGAGGTTTGAAACCCCCAAGACTCTTCCTAAAGCAGGCCGCCCGGCCAAACTGAGCAATCGGGTGAGAAGGGCCTTGGTCAGGGAGATGACCAAGAACCCAATGGCCATTCTGACATAGCTCTAGAGTTCCTATGTGGAGATGGGGGAACCTTCAAGGACAACCATCTCTGCAGCACTCCACCAATCAGGCCTTTATGGCAGAGTGGCCAGACGGAAGCAACTCCTCAGTAAAAGCACATGACAGCCCGCTTGGAGTTTGCCAAAAGGCACCAAAAGGACTCATCTCTGGTCTGATGAAACCAAGATTGAGCTCTTTGGCCTGAATGTCAAGCGTCACGTCTGGAGGAAACTAGGCACCATGGTGGTGGCAGCATCCTGCTGTGGGGAGGTTTTTCAGGGGCAGGGACTGGGAGACGAGTCAATATCAAGGGAAAGATGAACGGAGCAAAGTACAGAGAGATCCTTGATGAAAACCTTGTCCAGAGAGCTCAAGACCTCAGTCTAGGGCAAAGCTTCACCTTCCAACAGGACAACAAACCTAATCACACAGCCAAGACAATGCAGGGGTGGCTTCGGGACAAGTCTCTGAATGTCCTTGAGTAGCCCAGCCAGAGCCCGGACGTGAAACCAATCGAACATCTCTGGAGAGACCTGAAAATAGCTGTGCAGCGACGCTACGAATCCAACCTGACAGAGCTTGAGAGGTTCTGCAGCGAATAATGGGAGAAACTCCCCAAATACAGGTGCGCCAAGCTTGTAGCGTCATACCCAAGAAGACTCAAGACTGTAATTGCTGCCAAAGGTGCTTCAACAAAGTACTGAGTAAAGGGTATAAATACTTATGTAAATGTCACAAAAAAAAGTAAAAGAAATTTGCAAACATTTCTAAAAACCTGTTTTTGCTTTGTCATTATTGGGTATTGTGTGTAGATTGATGAGGGTGAAAAGGCTTAAACATAACACAATGTGAAAAAGTCTAGGGGTCTGAATACTTTCCGAATGCAGTGTACACGTCAGTACATACACACAACCAGTAGGTCACATGTCAGTACATACACACAACAAGTAGGTCACATGTCAGTACATACACACAACAAGTAGGTCACATGGGGGAGAGTCGTGATGCCGTGAGGTGTTGCTTTATTTGTTTAAAAAAAAAATCTGGTTTGCTGTTCAATGCAAATGGTCAGGGTGGCCATTTGATTTACTGTTCAGCAGTCTTATGGCTTGGGGGTGGAAGCTGTTAAGGAGCCTGTTGGACATAGACTTGTTGCTCCGGTACCGCTTCCCGTGCGGTAGCAGAGAGAACAGTCTATGACTTGGGTTACTGGAGTCTCTGACAATATTTTGGGCCTTCCTCTGACACCGCCTATTATATAGGTCCTGGATGGCAGGAAGCGTGGGCCCAGTGATGTACAGGGCTGCATGCACTACCCTCTGTAGCGCCTTACTGCTGAGCAGTTGCCATACCAGGCAGTGATAAAACCGGTCAGGATGCTCTCAATGGTGCTACTGTATAACTTTCATAGGATCTGAGGACCCATGCCAAATATTTTTAGTCTCCTGAGGGGGAAAAGGCATTGTCGTGCCCTCTTCATGACTTTCTTGGTGTGTTTTGACCATGATAGTTCGTTGGTGATGTGGACACCAAGGAACTTGGTCGATGTGAATGGGGGCGTGTTCAGCCCTCCTTTTCCTGTAGTCCACGTCTTGCTCACTTTGAGGGACAGATTGTTGTCCTGACACCCCACCCAGGTCTCTGATCTCTTTCCTATAGGCTGTCTCATCCTTGTCGATGTTGCCTACCCTTACCACCTGGGGCGGTATGCAAATTGGAATGGGTCTAGGATTTCCGGGATGATGGTGTTGATGTGAACCATGACCAGCCTTTCAAAGCACTTCATGGCTACCAACGTGAGTGCTACAGGACGGTAGTAATTTTGGCAGGTTATGTTCGCTTTCTTGGGCACATGGACTATGTTGGTCTGTTTGAAACATGTAGGTATTACAGACCCGGTTAGGGAGAGGTTGAAAATGTCAGTGAAGACACTTGACAGTTGGTCCGTGCATGCTCTGAGTACATGTCCTGGTAATCTGTCTGGCTTCGCGGCCTTGTGAAAGTTGACCTGTTTAAAGGTCTTGCTCACATCGTCTACAGAGAGCGTGATCACACAGTCGTCCGGAACAGCTGGTGCTCTCATGGATGCGTCAGTGTTGCTTGCCTCGAAGCGAGCATAAACGGCATTTAGCCTGTCTGGTAGGCTCGCTTCAATGGGCAGCTCGCGGCTGGGTTTCCCTTTGTAGTCCGTAATAGTTTTTAAGCCCTGCCACATCCAACGAGCACCAGAGCGGGTGTAGTAGGATTCAATCTTAATCCTGTATTGAAGCTTTGCCTGTTTGATGGTTCAACTGAGGGCATAGCAAGATTTCTTATAAGCGTCCAGATTAGTGTCCTGCTCCTTGACAGCGGCAGCTCTTTAGCTCGGTGCGGATGTTGCCTGTAATCCATGGCTTCTGGTTTTTGATATGTACGTATGGTCACTGTTGGGACGACGTTGTTGATGCACCTATTGATGAAGCCATTGATTGAGGTGGTATACTCCTCAATGCCATTGGATGAATCCCGGAACATATTCCAGTCTGTGCTAGCAAAACATTCCTGTAGCGTAGAATCCTCGTCATCTGACCACTTCCATTTTGAGCGAGTCACTGGTACTTCCTGTTTTAGTTTTTGCTTTTAATCTGTAGGATAGCATTGTTATCAGATTTTCCAAATGGATGGCGAGGGAGAGCTTTGTACGCGTCTGAGTGTGTGGAGTTAAGGTGGTCTAGAGTTTTTTTCTCTCTGATTGCACATGTGACATGTTGGTAGAAACAAAATGGATTGAAGTGTGACGTTTGTAGAAACAAAATGGATTGAAGTTAACCTGCATTAAAGTCCCTGGCCACTAGGAGCGCCACTTCTGGATGAGCATTTTCTTGTTTCTTTATGGCCTTATAAAGCTGGCTGAGTGCGGTCTTAGTGCCAGTGTCGGTATGTGGTGGTAAATAGACCGCTACGAAAAATATAGATGAAAACTCTCTTGGTAGATAGTGTGGCCTACAGCTTATCATGAGGTACTCTTCCTCAGATGAACAATACCTTGAGACTACCTTAATATTAGATATTGTGTACCAGCTGTTACTGACTAATAGACACACAAACCCACCGCTCCTCTTACCAGACATAAATGTTCTGTCCTGCCGATGCATGGAAAACCCAGCCAACTATATATTATCTGTGTCGTCGTTCAGACACGATGCAGTGAAACATAAGATATTACAGTTTTTAATGTCCCGTCGGTAGGATAGTCTTGAACAGTCTCATCCAGTTTATTCTCCAGTGATGGCATGTTGGCCAATAGAACAGAATGGTAGAGGTTTGTTACCCACCCGCCGACAAATTCTCACAAGGCACCCTGATCTCCGCCCCCTGTATTTCCTTATTTTCTTAATGCGAATGACAGGGATTTGGGCCTTCTCTGGGAGCAGCATTATATAATTTGTCAGACTCATTAAATAAAAAAGTTTTGTCCAGTTCGAAGTGAGTAATCGCTGTTCTGAAATCCAGGAGCACTTTTCGGTCATAAGAAACTGTAGCATCAACATTATGTACAAAATAAGTTCCAAATAATGCTAAAACACACTCAATAGCCCATAAGGAGTGTGTAAAATGGCAGTCATCCCTCGTCCAACGCCGTTCTTTCAATTTAGTCTTCTCAACTTGTTCAACATTCACACCATTAATTTCGAGATTCAGCTGAGGTCTAGAACTTGGGTAATGATTTGTACCAAATACAATGCTCTTAGTTTTAGAGATGTTCAGGACCAGTTTATTACTTGCCAACCATTCCAAAACAGACTGCAACTCATTGTTAACTTTATTAGCTTCATTGCTGATCCGTATATGGTTGAATCATCTGCATACATGGACACACAAGCTTTGTTTAATGCCAGTGGCAGGTCATTGGTAAAAATAGAAAAAAGTAGAGGACCTAGAAAGATGCCCTGCAGTACACCACGCTTGACATGTTTAACATTAGAGAAGCTTCCATTAAAGAAAACCCTCTGTTCTCTTAGATAGATAGCTCTGAATCCATGATATGGCAGAGGTTGAAAAGCCATAACACATAGGTTTATGGTCAATAATATCAAAGGCTGAACTGAAATCTAACAGTACAGCTCCCACAATCTTCTTGTTATCAATTTCTTTCAACCAATCATGTCATTTGTGTCAGTGCAGCACATGCTGAGTGCCCTTTTCTGTAAGCATGCTGAAAGTCTGTTGTTAATTTGTTTACCGAGAAATGGCATGATAGGTCTGCTGTTAGAACCAGTAAAGGCCCCTTTACTACTCTTGGGTAGCGGAATGACTTTGGCTTCCCTCCAGGCCTGAGGACAAAGACTTTCTTCTATGCTCAGATTAAATATGTGACAGATAGGAGGGGCTATAGAGTCAGCTACCATCCCTAGTTGGAAGAATGGATGGATGGTGGATTGGAAGAATGGATGGATGGTGGATTGGCGATTTTTAGGGTGAGCAAATTGCTATAAAATTTAAATTTTTTTAAAAAACAATGCCCATGGATTTCAGTTCAGCTGAGAGAGAGAGATCGGATTGAGAGAGAAGAAAAGGAAAGTGAATGACCAGAGGAAACACCAGTCCTTTTACTGTTCCCCATAAAGCAGCAGGGAGGATTTAGCTCAGGAAAGGTTTCAGCTCCTGTGCTGTGAATCCTTCAGTGGCAACAGCCTGATAGCCTGCTGAGATGAGCTACGGTCTGACTAACCGACTGACTGACTGTACGGCTTCCTTCCTCTCTCTGCCATGTCCCAGTTTACTGCACAGTACAGTGTGAACAGCCATTGACTGGGTGGAGGCTACATTATTAACTATTATTCAAAACAGGCTACTTTTTAAAAATGAGCTTGTCTAATGACAAACTTGGACTCATTGAATGGCTGGCATAATTTTCCAATCCAAGCCATGTTGGTGATTTTTTATTCCAACAAAGTGGTTGGCCTTGCAAAAATGCATGGGTGGATGGGTGTTTTTTTGACCGTACAGGTGAAAATGTAAATATTCTAATCGTATAACATTGATAATACTTAATACCAGCTAAATAGAGTTAATAACGAAACCTTTTAGATAGCTCTACTTGTAGGAATCAGGCTACTTGGCCTGAATAGGCTACTTGTAGGAATCAGAGGAGAAAGGAGAAGGAGTATTCTAGGCAGGAATAGTATTATCTTAACTATCGCCTACTCATTCATAACCAAACGTTTTACAGGCAAAATGTCCCATGTCAGATATTTCCAGCATAGAAAATAATGATATAATGTACCTGCCTGGGTTTCCTGGGTTCTGGACTTGTTCTGACTCTGAACAACATGCTTTTGTCCCACTAAAACCTCCTCGGATCACTGTCTCCAATAGCCTGACATTTATGACAATTTAAAATAAATTCATCTACAAGTTAGACATGAGGGATTGGCCTTCGAGGATTGACTTACATACAACTGATCATTTATACTTCAAATGGCAAAGACAGAAATGGAGAAACCGCAAAACTCATTCTCAGCTACCGCAGATCAGTAGAATGAGTTACAGAGGAGTGCAAGGATGTGTCTCAAATGTCAACCTATTCCATTCATAGTGCACTACTTTACAGAGGGCCCTGGTCAAAAGTAGTGCACTATATAGGGAATAGGGTGCCATTTGGTATGCAGTCCATGTTATGGTAACCCTGAACAGGCATTAGGTAATGTTCAGGATGTACGGTTTTCAGAGTTTCAGAGTGAGACTTGAAGAGTGACCTGTTTTTTAAATCCTGGTCTGCCAAGCCAACCCATTGTGTATTGTAACTTGTTGGAGTCTTTGGTAAAATACACACTGAAATCAATGACATTCTGTGGAAGTTATATCCGTCGTACTAAAAGCAATTCATTAAGATTGTGTGTAATGTGTGTGTGTGTGTGATCGAGAAAGACTGCAGTATTTTCAAAGTGCTACAGTATCTTGGAATATTTTCGAATGGTCTTCCTTAAAATTCTGATATAAACAGCAAACGTAAGGACAGAATAGTTTTTCCTATTACAGTGAGTAAAATGCATTGTTTAATATATTGTTTTTTTAAGGTGGTTTTCTTAGAAAAGGAAGAGAAAGAACAGAAATATACGCAGGTTCTCATTCCACAACTCCCCATCTAGTTTAAACAAAGAAAAACATTTCAAAAAGTGGTCTATCAAATAGATAAGGAGAAAGGTTCAGCACATTGCATCATTTACTCCTGAGTGGCGCAGCAGTCTAAGGAACTGCATCTCAGTGCAAGAGGTGTCACTACAGTCCCTGGTTCGAATCCAGGAAGTATCACATCTGGCCGTGATTGGCCGGTGTAGGCTGTCATTGTAAATAAGAGTTTGTTCTTAACTGAGTTGCCTAGTTCAATAAAGTTAAATGGTTTTTTAGTTTTTATTTAATATACACTGTAATAGTTAACAATGCTGAGTATTTCCTTTCTCTGCTGAGAAACTGAAAAGTTACTAAACAATCATATTCTCGATTAAAAATAAATAAATCTGGGTGTTCAATGACTTTGCTGTTTCTCCTAAAATGCTGCCAGGGAAAGTAGAAACATGTCAAAGTAGGATTTGTATTCACATTTTGCTATCCACTTAAGATGTAAACCATACTTTAGAACATATACTATAGATTAAGTACCACGGTAAATCTTTTGTCATACTCGTGATATATTGTCTGATATACCACGGCTGTCAGCCAATCAGCATTCAGGGCTCAAACTACCCAGTTTATAGCATAGATTAAGTACCACAATGCCAATATATCTGCATAAACATGTGGAGAAATGGTGACAACATCGTTGAAAGGGTTTAGGATAGAGAACAGGCTGTTAGGAGAGACCAGGGGGAATACAGTACAGGCAATTATTTTATATTTCAAAAAAAAGAAAAGATTTTGCTGGTTGAAGACTAAGATTGATGGGTGTGAATGATTTGTAGAACAACAGCAGCAAAACGATATTCTTACTGCCTATAGTGAGACGTTGTACAGTAGAGCAGCATACCTCAAATGAACTAAGTGCAGTTGCCTGTAATTTACTTCTGAGAGACCACAGAGAGGGAAAGTAAAACTCTGCTAAAACCCATTTATCACCTTTAAGGTTTTCTAAACTAACAAACCAAGAATTAATATGCTTAGAAATGGCCAAGCTATCCAAGCACTGGCTAAACCATAAAGAAACCTTAATCAAACACATCATAACCCCTTTATGTTGTTTTTCACAGTATAGGCTATGTACACAGTGGTTAGATTAAACATGGTTTAAATACGGTGAATGGTAATCTTTTGCTTTTTCATAGACAGACTGACAGTCATGTTTTACATGCAAGCCAACTGTACAGCTTTATGATTAGAATAATAATAATAATAATAATTATAAGAAGAAGAAGAAAAAGTAGAAGAAGTAGAAGAAGTAGAAGAAGAAGAAAAAGTAGAAGAAGAAGGAGAAGAAGAAGAAAGCTGCCCATGTCAGCCTCACAACAAAATGTGGAATATAGAACGGTTGAAATGAGCAAAGCCTGGATTTACTGAAGGATGACACGATGGGTGTTCCAAATATAGGACTGTGCAGGGGATGTATACAAGCGTAGAAATATATTCCAGATTAGAACAGGTCCTAAAATCAAAACATGAGGGAGTCTGGATTTGTGATGAATAAAACGAGGGTGTTACTTTGGCTTCAACATGGGGTATGAGCTGTTTTGGAAGAGCACAGTCTGTAGGCCTAAGTGTGTGACGTTCAACAACTGTAGGTAGGATGAAAAACGGACAACTAGCTAATGTTGTTCTGTGTTGAGAGAGCAATTTAGCATGAATCAAAAGCAGCTTTCCTGGCTCGGATTTTGCATGCTGGTCTGAGCCTTCCAGGAAATGAGGGGATTTTTTTTTATTTTTGCAGGTAAAAGTCGGAATTTACAGAATGGAATCAAATTTGTTATTTTTTTCCTACCGAATGTGAACGTGTTATTAGTTAGCATTGGGGACGCAGACCAGTTGGAAACTATAGCAAGCAGATTTTGGGGACGATGAGAGGGGGGGCGGGGACCTACTCCCAAACTCAAGGCACTTTACAGTAGGACCCCTTGCTGAATTGGTTGCTTGTAAACTGCATTAAGAACTCCACCACCCACCAGCTACATTACCCTCCTGTGTTCCTTTACTAAGGTCTGCTAAGCTACAGTACTTAGAAAAATCTGGTTTCTGAGTTTTATTCACGAAGAGAGATGCACGTTATTAAATCCAGATTTTGCGTACTCTCAGGTTGCACGTTGACATATTTCATGCTGTGTTTTATATGGCCAACTCGTAATATACAACATACAGAGCATTCGGAAAGTTTTCAGACCTTTTCACTTTTTCCACATTTTGTTACATTACAGCCGTATTCTAAAATTGATTCAATTAAATGTTTTCCTTATCAATCTACACACAATATCCCATTATAACAAATCGAAAACAGGTTTTTCGAAATGTGTGCAAATTTATAAAAAAAATACCTTATTTACAGTGGGGAGAAGAGGTATTTGATACACTGCCGGTTTTGCAGGTTTTCCTACTTACAAAGCATGTAGAGATCTGTAATTTTTATCATAGGTACACTTCAACTGTGAGAGATGGAATCTAAAACAAAAATCCAGTATGTATGCTTTTTAAGTAATTAATTTGCATTTTATTGCATGTTTCCTGTCTCTCTGTGCCAGTTCATTTTGTTTTCCCCAGTGTATTTATCCCTGTGTTTCCTGTCTCTCTGGGCCAGTGTATTTATCCCTGTGTTTCCTGTCTCTCTGTGCCAGTTCGTCTTGTTTTCCCCAGTGTATTTATCCCTGTGTTTCCTGTCTCTCTGGGCCAGTTCATCTTCTTTTCCCCAGTGTATTTATCCCTGTGTTTCCTGTCTCTCTTTGCCAGTTCATCTTGTTTTCCCCAGTGTATTTATCCCTGTGTTTCCTGTCTCTCTGTGCCAGTTCGTCTTGATTTCCCCAGTGTATTTATCCCTGTGTTTCCTGTCTCTCTGTGCCAGTTCATCTTGTTTTCCCCAGTGTATTTATCCCTGTGTTTCCTGTCTCTCTGGGCCAGTTCATCTTGTTTTCCCCAGTGTATTTATCCCTGTGTTTCCTGTCTCTGTGTGCCAGTTCATCTTGTATGTTTAGTCAAGTCAACCAGCGTTTTTTCCCCTTACTCCTTTTCTATTCTCTTTTGCTAGTCTTCCCGGTTTTGACCACTGCCTGACTCTGCCTTTGCTATTCTCCTTTTGCTAGTCTTCCCGGTTTTGACCACTGCCTGACTCTGCCTTTGCTATTCTCCTTTTGCTAGTCTTCCTGGTTTTGACCACTGCCTGACTCTGTGTTTGCTATTCTCCTTTTTCTAGTCCTCCCGGTTGTCTTTCTGGACTCTGTAACTGCCTGCCTGGCCATTCTGCTTGCCTTGACCTCGAGCCTGTCTACCACTCTGTACCTCCTGGACTCTGAACTGGTTTTGACCTTTTGCCTGTTAACGACCATTCTCTTTCCTCCTCCTTTTGGATTATTAAACATCTTAAACTCCAACCATCTGCGTCCTGTGTCTGCATCTGGGTCTCGCCTTGTGTCATGATACAGCATCATGCTGTGGGGATGTTTTTCAGCGTCAGGGACTGCGAGACCTGTCAGGATCAAGGGAAAGATGAATGTACAGACAGGTCCTTGATGAAAACCTGCTCCACAGCACTGAAGACCTCAGACTGCGGCGAAGGTTCACCATCCAACAGGACAATGACCCTAAGCACACAGCCAAGACAATGCAGAAGTGGCTTCGGGACAAGTCTCTGAATGTCCTTGAGTGGCACAGCCAGAGCCTGGACTTTAACCCTAGCGAATATCTCTGGAGAGACCTGAAAATAGCTATGCAGCGACGCTCCCCATTCAACCTAACAGAGCTTAAGAGGATCTGCAGAGAAGAATGGGAAAAACTCCCCAAATACCGGTGTGCCAAGCTTGTAGCGTCATACCAAAGACTCAAGCTGTAATCGCTGTTAAAGGTGCTTCAAGGTGCTTCAAGTACTGAGTAAAGGTTCTGAATGTAAATGTGATATGTCAGGTTTTTATTTGTAATACATTTCTAAAAACCTGTCTGTAATGTAACAAAATGTGAAAAAAGTGAAGGGGCCTGAATGCCTTACGAATGCACTGTATATACAAAAGTATGTGGACACCCTTTCAAATTAGTGGATTTGGCTACTTCAGCAACACCCGTTGCTGCAATCTCCATAGACAAACATTGGCAGTAGAATGACCTTACTGAAAAGCTCAGTGGCTTTCAACGTGACACCGTCATAGGACGCCACCTTTCCAACAAGTCAGTTCGTCAAATTTTTGCCCTGCTAGAGCTGCCCCGGTCAACTGTGCTGTTACTGTGAAATGGAAACGTCTAGGAGCAACAACGGCTTAGCCATGAAGTATTAGGCCACAGAAGCTCACAGAACGGGACCCACCAAGTGCTTTAAAAAATCTATATATATATATATATTTAACTATGCAAGTCAGTTAAGAACAAATTCTTATTTACAATGACGGCCAAACCCAATGCTGGGCCAATTGTGCGCCGACATATGGGACTCCCAATCTCGGCCGGTTGTGATACAGCCAGGATTCAAACAGGGTGTCTGTAGTGACACCTCTAGCACTGAGATGCAGTGCCTTAGACCGCTGCGCCACTCGGGAACCCAGTGCTGAAGTCTTTAGCGTGTAAAAATTGTCTATCCTCCATTGCAACCCTCACTACCGAGTTCCAAACTGCCTCTGGAAGCAACGTCAGCACAAGAACTGTTCGTCTGGAGCTTCATGAAATGGGTTTCCATGGCTGAGCAGCCGCACACAAGCCTAAGATCACCATGCGCAACGCCAGGCGTTGGCTGGAGTGGTGTAAAGCTCACCGGCAGTGGAAACAGTCCAACGGACAAATTTTGGTTTGGCCGATTGCAGGAAACCGCTACCTGCCCGAATGCATAGTGCCAACTGTAAAGTTTGGAGGAGGCGGAATAATGGTCTGGGGCTGTTTTCCATGGTCCGGGCTAGGCTCTTTAGTTCCAGTGAAGGGAAATCTTAACGCTACAGCATACAATGACATTCTAGATGTTTCTGTCCTTCCAAATTTGTGGCAACAGTTTGGGGAAGGCCCTTTCCTGTATCAGCATGACAATGCCCCCGTGCACAAAGCGAGGTGCATTGAGAAATGGTTTGTTGAGATGTGTGGAAGAACTTGGCTGGCCTGCACAGAGCCCTGACCTCAACCCCATTGAACACATTTGGGATGAATTGGAATGCCGACTGTCAGCCAGGCCTAATCACCCAACATCAGTATCCGACCTCACTAAAGCTTTTGTAGCTGAATGGAAGCAAGTCCAACGTCTAGTGGAAAGCCTTCCCAGAAGAGTGGAGGATGTTATAACAGCAGAAGGGGGACCAATTCCATATTAATGCCCATGATTTTGGAATGAGATGTTCGACGAGCAGGTGTCCACATACTTTTGGGCATGTCGTGTATTTGGGACTTGCTGACCTTAAATGTATACTGTTCATCTAAATCATCACATGATCATTCTATTTTTATCTGGTAAAATATACTATCTATGTTTAACTAAGGTCTGTATATTTAGATCTATACATTTAGATAATATAATCATACACTCATGTTTATGCAGTAATAATTTTTTTATTGATTATTACACTGTTGCAATATTTCAATGCAGCGGTCACGAGCCTTATTAAGCTTCTGATTAATGCTGTCTTTGAAAGAGACTTGTTATCCCCTATCGGCTCCATAAAAACATATTTATGTTGTTGTTGAAAACATGTCTGACAAGAGAAAACTGTATACCGTCCTACATTTTATTTTTGACAGGTATCCAAATCTTCAAACTCTCTGAGAATCTCTCATGGCCATCTACTGGCTGTATTATTGACCAGGGTTGGGGTCAATTCCATTTCAATTCAGTCGTTTCAGAAAGAAAACTGAAATTCAGTGATTTGAAATGGAATTGACTCCAGCCCTGTGGTCTAACTTTACTCTATTGAATAAAGACTAGATTCTTCTCTGGCCACTGTGACCATTACGTGGCAGCCTGGTTGACTGAGGTGGTCAAGGTTACTGTAAGGCCTGTAGTGTGGGTTGTGTGTGGTTGGGTTTCTCTGAGGTTTCGGTCACGTTCCCAGGGGACGGTGGTGAGGCCCTGAGACCTGTTTACCTCGGAGGCCAAGGGGAGCTCCTGCATGGATGGGGGCTTTTGTTGGTGGGCCGGACACTTGTCCTTGAGACGATTATGTCACTATAAACTAATGCAAAAGGTGTCATCAGAATCCATAATATTTCATACTGTTTACATGCTGTACCTGTTTAGATGTCAAGGGACAGAGATGACAGGGCTTTGTAGTCATAATGATGTCATATAACACAATTACATTCTCTTCTGTATTCTTTGTTACAGTGTTGCTTGGGCGCCACCTTCTTGTTAGTGCTGGTCTGTATGTGTGTCTGTGTGTGTGCCATCAGGACTGGACTGAGATGGGCAGGGGGAGGGGTGGGTGGGGGGTTGGGGGGGGGGCAGTGTTTGCAGCTTCACCCACTAACTAGGGAGGGGCTGTACTCTCACTTACTCACACATGCTAACACACAAACATATGGTCGCTTGGAGTGGTCAGACAAGGCAGCAGCGTGCTTCACACTCTCTCACCTCCCCCTGCTCTTGCTCCAGCCATACAGACATGATGCTACAGGAGAGCACTTCACAAGACTGTTACAGGAGCTATCGGCATAACAGAAGCTGATGTGCTGCAGTCTGATGTGCCTCACTTTTTTTCTTCATTTTATCGTTCCTTTTTCATTGGGATTTGTGAGATAAATAATTACCTAAATATACAGGAGATATTGGGAAGGTAGCTGGCTAGACCAGTCTCAAGGGGGTTTCCCCATGTTACCCTCTCGCTGAAGGTCTTACTCTGAACCATATAGAATTGGGCAGAATAAATACGAGTTTCTTATTTTTTGTGAAGATATCTCTATTTTGGATCTTAGAACGTTTGGAAAGAAATCTCTATTTGGGATCTTTGGAAAGTTTGCAAAGATATCTATTTTTGGGGAATTTGCAAACTGGAAAAAACCTTTTTGTGGATAACTTGTTTTGGAAATCTACTCCATGTGAGTATTTTTCATTTGGTGTATTTGATGTTTATTTGGAAGTACCAGAAAAGCCTCTCTCTGCTTCGATAAATTCTTTACTAGGTATTTCAGTATTAGCCTAGGTATTTCAGTATTAGTCTAGGTATTTCAGTATTAGTCTAGGTATTTCAGTATTAGTCTAGGTATTTCAGTATTAGTCTAGGTATTTCAGTATTACCAGGTGGTCTTGTTTAGTAGACAGAATTGGTGTCAGGCACGGGAATCAAAGGTGGCTCAGAAAGTTGTTGAGTTGGTCAGCAACCAGATTCATGCTGCCAAGTAAAAACCACCTGATAAGTAGCAGTAAGGTAAGCTGCAAACTTCTGAGGGGGTTTTCTGTACCACTTACAGTACGGCATAAAATATCATTTCTCAACACATCATACTCAACAAATGAAAGGGGCTTTAAGTGTTCTATTTAAATATTTGTATTGTTGTTTTCAATTTGTGTTTGCAGGGGGCCATTTCAAATAAATAATTGGTATTATGTATTTTACAACACCTTAATAAACCATGTTATGTACATAGTTGATACTGTACATACTTTAGTTCCTGGTGAATAGCGATACAATGAAGGATGGAACATTGTCTGTTGCGTGTTCTAGAGTTCCAGACTTCCAATTCCAGAATGCTGTGTTCCAGAGGCATGCTCCAGCAGTGGAGTCTAGCTGTGTTCCTGCTGTACTCTTCTGTCCCTCTCTACGGGAGACGCATCGATGCTCTCACTAACAGAATGTAAGTCTCTGTTTTTCACTAGTTTACAAACTGTAGATTCTCTCCGTTTCACTCTCTATTCATTATCATATTACCTCCTTTTTGAATATTAAATGGTACAAGAAAAGGTAGATCAATCAATGACATCTTTTAAACAAATCACTGGACTCGCGTCTAAGTTTGATCAAACACAGGACTGCTTTACTCCATCCATTGTTCGTTGATTTGAGAAAAGAGGTCTAGATATGCGGACAAGAATAGATCCACTGTACAGAACAACAAATGACATACTAGATTTAAGTGGTACAACTTGAAAATAAATGGAACAAGCAAATATATTTTTATTCAATACATTATATATTTGATGGAATATAATATGTTTATGGAATATACTAAATCATTGGTCAATTGTCTATATATTAGACCTGCATGTACAGTATTTGAGTTGTCTCATGTAAAAACAAACGTTTTCATGAATTCACGCCTACATAAATCCTAACTCCCTGCGTTAAAGTTTGGATTGACATTGTTGGTGAGGGTGACATGTTTTGTGGTTAACAGGATCTGTCCCATTTCTTCAATTTTTGCCTAAAATGACATACCCAAATCTAACTGCTTGTAGCTCAGGACCTGAAGCAAGGATATGCATATTCTTGGTACCATTTGAAAGGAAACACTTTGAAGTTTGTGGAAATGTGAAATGATTGTAGGAGAATATAACACAATAGATCTGGTAAAAGATAATACCATGAAAAAACCAACAGTTCTTTTGGTTTTCTTTTGTACCATCATCTTTGAAATGCAAGAGAAAGGCCATAATGTATTACTCCAGCCCAGGTGCAATTTTGATTTTGGCCACTAAATGGCAGCAGTGTATGTGCAAAGTTCTAGACTGATCCAATGAAACATTGTATTTCTGTTCAAAATGTTGTATCAAGACTGCCCAAATGTGCCTAATTTGTTTATTAATAACTTTTCATGTTCAAAATTGTGCAACTCTCCTCAAACATTAGAATGGTATTATTTCACTGTAATAACTACTGTAAATTGGACAGTGCCGTTAGATTAACAAGAATTACATTTTTCTGCCAATATCAGATACGTCTATGTCCTGGGAATTTTTCTTGTTACTTACAACCTCATGCTAATCGCATTAGCCTACATTAGCTCAACCATCCCGTGGACGGGACACCGATCCCGAAGAAGTTTTAAATATATGCCTCATAGCATGGTCTTTTCTTACATTATAGTGTTCACATAGAACAGCTCCCAGCTTCCACTGTACATGTCTTGTTTATGCTGCCACCTATTGAGGTCTACTGGAACATGACCTTGGCTGCCATTCAACAATCAACACCTCACAAGTAGGTAGTTTAGAGTCACTATACTGTACAGTAGGTAGGTACCACTGTACACAAGACAGCTGTAAGAGAAAGGGATATGTTGATAGGTAGGGTTGTTAATACTGTCTCTGCAAAGAGTCAAGTCTCCTACTGAGACTCAATTAGTAAGTTACTGTCAGCTCACTATGGAGCTCCTGAAGGGGTATTGCAAAGAGACCAATTCCATTTCATTGACTTAATTGAAATGCAACTGTCCCCAACCTGTGATTATTCTCCATTGCCATCTACTCTTAAAAGGAGAGTGAGTCCAGTTGAAACAATCTCCTTCTCCCCTCTCCATTCAGGAGGAGGTCAGTGAGCCACGCCCAGCTGATGCACGATAAGGGCCGTTCCCTGCATGAGTTCAAGAGACGGCACTGGATCCAGGAACTACTAGACCAAGTCCACACGTCCGACAGCGAGCGAGCCCCGGCTCCCCAGAGCAGGACCAGTGCTAATGAGTGTCACAGCACCTTCAGCGGAAGCGCCCTATCCCCCCCCAAACCCTCTGGAGGGACCAAGAACCTCCCCCTGAGCTTCCGGCTGGGAGGGGAGGGGAGCAACCTCCCCCAGGAGACCAACAAATCTGTGGCCTACAAACACCAACCTCTGAAGGTGGTCACCAAGAGGAAAAAGAAGGTGAAGGGAGAGAGAGGGAGACGGAAGGAGAGCGAGAAGAGGAGGAGGAGGGCTCGCTCTGTAGTCACAAGTCTTACGACACAAAGAGAGGAGTTACAGAGGACACAAGACACTGTGTGACAAACATACTTCATGATGTAGCCTTTGGGTGGCGCTGCACTAAGGACTCTGACTGACAAAGATTCCAGCATCACTGACTGAGACTCAGCCTAATGTCTCAGACTCGAAACAACTGGTCTCTCCATACCATGGCCATTGGTCTTTGCTTGTATTGTTTTAATCTGCTGCTTTTTCCTTGTGCCTTGATATACAGTAATATGTTGCTACTTTTATTATAACACATAACTTCTGTATACATATTTATTAGGTAAATAATATGAAAATCATCAGCCATGTTAAATGAATCTTTAACTCATCCCTAGTTAGATAACAATGTAAGATATGGGCCCTTCAGGAGCAATTTACTGTATCTCCCCAATACCCTTTAAATCCTCTTCAATCAGATGTCCATGTGTAAAGTACAACATAAGCAACACAGTAAACGTTACGCATAAAATATTTATTGTTTGTACATATTTAAATTCACAAAATGAGGGAGGATCATTCTTTCTTTTTTTTACTGCCCGGTAGCTTTTTAGATAGTCGATATTGTGAATATATCATTTCTTATCTGTAGTTAGTATTATTAGATCCATAACAAATGTTTTTACCATAATTTATTTCATTTGAACTGTATATTTATTTTGTGAATGTATTACCGTGCTGCTGATTTTTTGATATTTTATAATAACATAAAATGCACTTTAGATATAATGATGATATCCATATGTTTTGTTAAGTTACATTGTTATAAGTGTTCTCATTTGTGGTTGATTTTAATTAAGAAAGAAAACGTTCCTTTGTTGATAAACCCTTTATTTTTATTTTTATTCTTGGTTTCTAATATTACCCAATCATCTCATTGACTAGTAAGTTATTGGATCGTCCATCAAATTCTCTCTAGTTTTAAAATATTTTTTTTTTATAAAAACAAGCCAGAGTTGAAACTGTTGGTATGATTACAGACTTGTTAAGATTCATGTCATGTTTAGCATTTGCACTGAGAGCACAATCATTAAAATAATAATAATAATAATCAAACCAAAGATTAAAATCTTCATGAAAACATTGTGTTCTCTCTTTATGTGATGTACTACAATCAAATACTCTATCTTACTATTCTCTCTCATTGAACGTGGAGTTATGAAAGAGAAATGCATCTATGTATTTGTTGACTGTTCACAAGGTACCTTACAAGGTTGTTCATGTCACACTAGAGAACCACGTGGTGTATTTTAACAGCCTCTCTCTGACTGAATGGACTGTATATTATGGGCTTGCGTCCCAAATGGCACCCTATTCCTTGTATAGTGCTGGGCCCTGGTCAAAGGTAGTGCACTGGATAGGAAATAGGGGGCCATTTGGGACACAGGCATGGATCTGCTGGTAATGGAGGAGAGGAGAGAGAGTACCCGGCAGCAAAGTTAGTAGACTAGCTACATCCTGTCCTAAGAGCCTTGGGCTCAGGCAATTAGCTGGACAGTCATAAACATAGCAGAATGTCCTGATAAAGACTCCGTCAGAAGACTATAGCTCCACAGCTATGAAAAAAATCAATGTAAGAATGGACTGGAAGAATGGACAGAGGCATTAATAACTCACTCATTGAGAGAGAGAGAGAGAGAGAGAGAGAGAGCGAGAGAGAGGAGGAAGAGAGGAGGGAGGGAGGGAGGAAGAGAAGAGGGAGAGAGGGAGGAGGGAGAGAGGGAGGGAGGAGGGGGGGAGAGGGAGGGAGGGAGCGAGGGAGAGAAGAGGGAGGGAGGGAGGGAGGGAGGGAGGGAGGGAGGGAGGGAGGGAGGGAGGGAGGGAGGGAGGGAGAGAGAGAAGAGGGAGAGAGGGAGGGAGGAGGGAGGGAGAGAGAGAGAGAGAGAGAGAGAGGGAGGGAGGGAGGGAACAGACAACAGAACAGGAAGGATCCTTGTTCTATGAAAGGTCGGAGAAGGTCTGTGATAAGACCTCTCACTTTATCACTTCCATTCAGCCACAATAATAGCCTACAGTAATTGCCATAGAAACTGCCAATGTCAACAACAAAACATCTGAAAATATACATTCATACAGTCATAAACCTCTGTGGAATTCAAAACACTGGAGTGTGCGTCTGTGTGAGTCTGTATCTTTAAACTCAGTCGACCAGAATCAATTTGACCTGTGGGTGGTGTTCGCTTTCCTTTGCTCCATAGTCCGCAATCAAAGTTTAATACAGAGAGTCAAGGATCAAATCAAATCACATTTTTATTCTCACACGAAATACCATTTTCTTAAAACAATTTTCATCATTATGGGGACCTTCTAAATTAAATTCACGGAGTGGCTGCCGAATTCACCCATGTCGGAGAACTGCAATTTATCTTGGTACACATGAACTTCACTCAATAAATAAGAGTATGGCGAGTACCCCACAAGAGCAGAACAGAGTCATCCAAACAATTATTTCAGAAACAGAACATGTCCATGTAGTTTTCAATACTATAATAACAGTGATTTAGTCTGTTTTTTCAGTTATTTGTGGTTATAAAACCTAAATCAAGCTAATTATATTCCAAGTATATAAAGTGTATTTATATAGTGTACGACCCGGGGAACAGTTAAAGGGGAGGGGGGATGAATGAGCCATTTGGAAGCTGGGGATGATTAGGTGGCCATGATGGACAAATTGGGAATTTAGCCAGGACACCGGGGTTAACACCCCTACTCTTACAATAAGTGCCATGGGATCCTCAGTGACCACAGAGAGTCAGGACACCTGTTTAACATCCCATCCGAAAAGACAGCACCCTACACAGGGCAATGCACTGCCATGGGATATTTCTTTTTAGACAAGAGGAAAGAGTGCCTCCTACTGGCCCTCCAACACTACTTCCAGCAGCATCTGGTCTCCCATCCAGGACCAACCCTGCGTAGCTTCAGAGGAAATACAGCATAGGATACAGGGTGGTATGCTTCTGGCTGTTAGAGGTCAGAGAGCATGGCTCTGGCAGACCTCCTCACCTTGCTGCTCATCCCCTTCACCCTGTAGTCACGTAGGTTGCTGGTTCGAATCCCAGGTCTGACTGGAAAATTGTGGTGGGCCAGCAACCTGAGGGTTGCCAGTTTGAATCGAGGAAAAGAAACACACATAAAAAACTGTTGAGATGGGTATGTGAGCCAGTTACTATACTGGAGGGTTGTAATGGGGATGTGAGCCAGTTACTATACTGCAGGGTTGGGATGTGGGCCAGTTACTATACTGGGGTGTTGAGATGGGGATGTGGGCCAGTTACTATGATGGGGATGTGGGCCAGTTACTATACTGGAGGGTTGTTATGGGGATGTGGGCCAGTTACTATACTAGAGGGTTGTAATGGGGATGTGGGCCAGTTACTATACTGGAGGGTTGATGGATTCAAAATATTAAAAGCTGAGGACTTCCATTCCTCTGTGACAATGAATTAACAATACTTTGGCTACGCGTGGCCGCTGGGGGACACCTCCTGCAAGGTGTAGCAGTTCTCCCTGGCAGCCAGCCCCTAAAGCCTGTGAGCTGTGTCCATGACGCCAGGCCATGATCAACATCAAACCCTACTACCATGGACCTGGTGATCCTGATCTGGGCATCAGACATCTGTATCAGTCTGCCTCTCAGGATCTTTGGCACTAAGGATAGCTTTGGGGCCTGGCCTGGCTGATGTTACTATCTATCTGTCCAACATGCAAGAGAACCACTACCAACAATGGCTTGGTTTGATACTGTACCCTATTTGTTATATGGTAACCAACTTTTTACCTGGTCCACTTCATTTTTTATTTAACCTTTACTTAACTAGGCAAATCAGTTAAAAATCAAATTCTTATTTAGAATGACAGCCTAGGAACAGTGGGTTAACTGCCTTGTTCAGCGGCAGAACAACAGATTTTTACCTTGTCAGCTCGGGGATTCGATCTAGCAACCTTTCGGTTGCTGGCCCAGCGCGGTAACCACTAGGAATAGAGTGCAATTTCAGATAAACATAATGTGTGACAAGAAGCCTTATGTTTAATTCAAAGAATGTCACTGGAAGTAACCAGGTCTGTTTTAAAAAATAAAAAATAATTGTACTGTTATTTAATTTTCTAGAAACAAAATGGTGTCAAAATGTTAATATGAGAGCACACAAACATTCAAATCCAACAGGCGGTCCTGAGCCAGTACATTCTCTACTTCTTTGTCCCCATGCTGTTGATCGCTTTCAACTACACCCGCCTGGCCTGCTTCCTCCACAAGAGCCCTGTCATATCTGTAGTGCCCGACAGCACGCGGCGAGCCTCCCTCATGGTCTTCCTGGCAGCCGGAGCCTTCTCTTGTCTGCTGGCTGCCCGGGTATGATGATGATGATGATGATGATGATAATGACTTAATTTCTCCATTAGGAAATTATTTTTGCATCCTTTTTTTAAATGGCATCTTATTCCCAATATAGTGCACTAGATTTGACCAGGGCCCATTAGGGCCCTAAAGAGTGAATAACTATTCTGATGACTCTTCTTTATTAGGTACATCTTGGAGCTGTGTGTGTACGTCTCCATCGCCACGGCCAGTCCTGGGAGATTTCTACTTCACCTGCAGCGTGCTTCGGTACCTCCACCCCTGTGTTAACACTGCGCTGCACGTGCTGCTGTCTGAAAGGAACCGCCACTGCAGCCGCAGGTTGTCAGCGTCACCACAGAGACCATGTAGACCTCACACACTGGCCACCAGGGGGAGCTGGCTTTGCTTTGGCATGGGGCTAATCTCTAGTCTGGGTACCAGTCTGTTTAGCTATCATTACACTCCTTACCACAACTGTCACGCTAAACGCGTTGGCATATGACACTGAGTACAAGCAGTGGAATGTTCTTTAAACGGACTGGTACCCAGGATAAACCAAGCAGTGGAATGTTCTCTAAACAGACTGGTACCCAGGATAAACCAAGCAGTGGAATGTTCTCTAAACAGACTGGTACCCAGGACAAACCAAGCAGTGGAATGCTTCTGATGCTTCTGGAAGAGGTGTTGGAGGGCCAGTAGGAGACACTCTTTCCTCAGGTCTAAAAAATATCCCAATACCTCAGGACACTGCCCTGTGTAGGGTGTTGTCTTTCGGAGGGGACGTTAAACGGTCACTAAAGATCCCATGGCACATATCGTAAGAGTAGAGGTGTTAACCCTGGTGTCCTGGCTAAATTCCCAAGCTGTCCCTCATACCATCATGGTCACCTAATCATCCCCAGCTTACAATTTGCTCATTCATCCTCCTCTCCCCTGTAACTATTCCCCCTAAATAGCAGCTTTAGCAGCTGTTGTCTATTCTCTTGTGACAGATGATACATAAATATACCATACATTATTTGAGTAGCTGGCTGTAAATGAGAATGTGTTTTCAGTCAACTTACCTGGAAAATAAATGATAGTGGAATTATTTAAATAAATATTGTGTGTGTGCTGGCCAGCTACTCAGCCAGCTACTCAGCCAGCTACTCAGCCAGCTACTCAGCCAGCTACTCAGCCAGCTACTCAGCCAGCTACTCAGCCAGCTACTCAGCCAGCTACTCAGCCAGCTACTCAGCCAGCTACTCAGCCAGCTACTCAGCCAGCTACTCAGCCAGCTACTCAAATAATGTATGGTATATTTAAGTATCATCTGTCACATGAGAATAGACAACAGCCTGGCTACTATTTAGGGGTAGGGGAATCTTTTTTTTCTTTTTAAAAAATGTTCTCCCCAATTTCATGGTATCCAATTGTTAGTAGTTAACATCTTGTACTATTGTTTGTACAGATGAACATGGCACCTTCAGGAGTTTTGAAAATTGCTCCCATGGATGAACCAGACTTGTAGAGGGCTACAATTTTTTTTCCAAGGTCTTGGTTGATTTCTTTTGATTTTCCCATGATGTCAAGCATAGAGGCACTGAGTTTGAAGGTAGGCCTTGAAATACATCCACAGGTACACCTCCAATTGACTCAAATAATGTCAATTAGCCTATCAGAAGCTTCTAAAGATATGACATAATTTTCTGGAATTTTTCAAGCTGTTTAAAGGCACAGTCAACTTAGTGTATGTAAACTTATGACCCACTGGAATTGTGATACAGTGAATTATAAGTGAAATAATCTGTCTGTAAACAATTGTTGGAAATGTACTTGTGTCATGCACAAAGTAGATGTCTTAACCGACTTCCCAAA